>NC_056745.1:977316438-977383938 GCF_019279795.1 Protopterus annectens
CTGAGATATGGCAATCTCAGAGTTGGTATGTATAAGTTTTGGTGTAGGGGATTGCCCCCACATCAGGGGATGCCGAGGAGTTTGCCCCACTCTAAAAAGAACATTAAAGGAAGAGTGATGCTCAAGATAAGCACATTCCCTTTCTTGAAGAAAATTTATATAAAATGATGAGCATAAATAAGAAAATATTTTATAGATAGCATAAGATGTGGTAGGAATAAAGGCATACAAATTGATAAACTGTGTCTAGACTGTAAAATTTACTCTCAAACACAGCAGATGACAGATATATTTACAAAACCTTATTCAAAACAGTTTCACTCCACAAAGAGGGTGGTCAAAAGATTTTTCTCTGCCCTTCAAACTACATTTGATCCAAGTTGAATATCTTCTTTTTCTTTTTTTGGCTTTTCCTGGTTAGGGGTCACCACAGCGGATCACCTGTCCGCTCATGATTGGCAGTAAAGTTTTACGGTGTCGAGTTGCCAGCCCGGGCACAACCTTCCACAGAGGGCACACACATGCATGCACTCACACCTAGGGCCATTTTATAGTGTCTAATCCACCTACAGCATGTCTTTGGGATGTGGGAGGAAACTGGAGCACCTGGAGGAAACCCACGTGACCACAGGGAGGACATGCAGACTCCACACAGAAGGTACCCCAGCCGAGGATCGAACTGGAGAACCTCTTGCTGTGAGGCAATCTAAGTTGAATATATTTGCTGATAATAAGTTGAATATATTTGCTGATAATATAACTAAGAAAGTGAGTAGGTGGAGTTACAATGCTATTAGTGAGGCAATTGCCTTCACTCAACATTATTGCCCATGGCACAACAAATGCGTTACATAATAAAAAGCTCAGCTGAATACTGAATACTTACCCATATTGTCACACGTTGGTATACTCATCTACATATTGGTGCAGTATTTATATATATATATATATATATATATATATATATATATATATATATATATATATATATATATATATAGAGGTCTAAGAAAAGAGCAAAATCCCACATTACCGAATCCAACAAGACCGAGATTACATTGCCGAAAAACAAACACTCGGAACACCAATAAGCAATTCTGGAAAAGTCACCAATTGTCCAACACCACATAAAAGACAGACCAAAGCAAATCAAACCCCCCACACCCCCTAACTAAATATACCAACTCTGAGATCCCACTACAGTGGGGAAAGGACAAAGGTTACCATGGTGGCAAGTGGTTCATTTCCCACAGTAAAGTTCTGTTGTTCTGAGTGTTCATTCATGTAAGGATTCAGCAGTGTCATATTGGTTGCCCCCTGCAAAAACATAACAGAATTTCATTTACGGTCCCTGACTTTTGGGTGGTGGGTGTGATCTATGGGGATGGTTTGATATGGAGGTAAAAATTCAGTGGACATTTTCAGTTTTGTGAAGTTTGATCTTTTAACTTTACACTTTTCTGCAGTTTTGTTTATCTCGTCTCGATCATGTGGGATTCGATGATGTGGGTCTTCAACCTTATCAGGTAGACCCATATATATATATATATATATATATATATATATATATATATATATATATATATATATATATATATATATAAATTTCACATGACTGAAAACTAAAAATACTAAATTTCATTTGACTGAGACCACAATACCTAATTTTGAAAATACTGAAAACTCATTTGAATGAGTCTCATTATACTGAAAACGTACAATGCTGAATTTCAAAATACCGAATTTTAAGCCATAGACATGCACACTTATAACACCAATGACTAACTCTATCTAAAACTTAAAAACTACTTACGTAACCTCTTAACAGAAACTGGATGATATAAAACCAAACTGGAGGGGGGCTGCAGCCCCCACACCCCCTAACTATATATACTAACTCCAGGATCACACTACAGTGGGGAAAAGGGCATACACATTTTACTTACCTTATAGTACTGTACACACTGCCACTATGGGAGCACATAAAACGTGTGTCATATTACTTTAAGTACTTCCCATAAAAATGCAAAGAGACATACCCACATTTAGAAACACTACAGCGCTACTTTCTATGCTACTTTCTGTATTCTGACATTCAGCACTTTAAGTTACGGTCATTTTTTTTTTAACAGAAGCAAGTCACAGGTGAAGGGAAACACACCACATTTATGGCTTAAAATTCAGCATTTTGAAATTTAGCATTATAATCTTTCAGTATAATGAGATTCAGTCAAATGAGCTTTCAGTATTTTGAAAATTAGGTATTGTGGTCTCAGTCAAATGAAATTCAATATTTCGGATTTTCAGTCATGTGAAGCAGACCCATATATATATTGCATTCAATAACTTTAAAACCTGACAAAAACATTTAAAGAAAATGTAAAAAATGTTAATTTTATTCTTATGATATCCTAAAAAACTGAGAATTGCTTTTAGAAATCATATAAGATTATGGAAGTATGGTGATATTATTAGCTTCCTAGATGTAGAATCTTATTCTACTGCTGTAAATTTTAACTCTATTATACTCTGGGTAGACTTGACCCACACTAATCCATGGAAAACCATTCAGAAGCAGATTATACTAATTTCTTATAAGTTTATCAGATATAATAAATTAAAAATATGTAACACTCCTTTCATCTGGTTAATAAAATTTATATTAGAAGGAAATTCCTTTCAGTCCTTAGACTCTGCATATATAAAATAAGTTCTTAAAGCAATTAAGAAATATGTTTTTAAAACTCAATTAATAAATGGAAATTTTGTGCTTTCTTATTGTGCACATCTCTAGATTTAAGGAAACTCTGAACAATGTTAAAATGAATTTATTATAAAGGAATGGATTAGTATTATGGTCTGATTGCTTTGAAAAAGGAAAATCTAAGTTGTCAGACTATTTAATAAAAGATTGTAAGTTAGATAAATCTGTTAAGCAGTCAATATTATCCATCAGTAAGAAATTAAATGAATTTGTAGATAATATGCGTGCAGAGGAAAAGAACACTATTCCCCCATTATACAAACATATAAATGCTAGCATTGAAGGTAAATTGACCTACAAAGGAAGCTTGTCCAAGTTATATAAGTTAATTATAAATAATAATAATAAATTTGATGTAAAATTCTAGAACTTTTTAGTATTAGATTGAATGACTCAACAGACGGTAAGAATAAAAGTTTGTTGCTTATATCAGTTAGTCAGACTCCTTCAGCTTTATAATGGAAAGGGTTTTTTTTACATGGAAATCTATACATAGAATGTTTGTTGTTTCCTATAAAATCTGTTTAGTAAAATCACTTCTTCAGTTTGTTTTCTGGAGATGTAGTAAAGATGTAAAAGCTTATTGGACACGTTTATGGATTGCAAAAAAAAATTAAATGCATATTGGGATAAGATAAGTATGTTTTTAAGGGTTTCTGGTCTAATAATTGTTCTTTAACTAGATCAATGATACTAATGACTGTTCTGTTTCCTTTCTCTGTAAAAGCCAAACAACAAAAAATATTCTTTAGTTTACTGGAAGTAGCTAGAAAAGTTATTACAAAAAACTGGAAGTTAAACTCAGTTCCTACATTCAAAGAACTGAAATAGTAATGATCAGAATAAGATCCAGTAAGTTACATGGTCACTATCTAGCCACGTGTATATCAATGCCCTTTTCTTTTTCCACTCATGCCAGGCATGGTAGAATCTGCTGAGGTACTTATTTGTATGGTAATGACATATGCAGTGTTGGTTAATGGAACAGAAGCTGCAGACAACATGGATGTAATAATATACAGTTTGGTCAAATCCAGAAAAATGTAATTTGATGGTAAAACAGTTCTGAAACTAATACTGACCTGAAATGATAAACATTAGATTAGTGAATCAAGCTTATTGACAGAAATATTTGGATTTGTATAAATGTTGCGCTTCTTGCCAGAAATATTTGGACTGGCATACTTTCTGTGCTTCTTGACAGAACTCTTTGGATTTGCATACTTCATCTGTTGGTAATGAACTGTTATAATGGAGCTGTAAAGAGATTAGCTGATTCAGTAGCAATTTTGTCATAAACTTTTTAAATAACCTTGTGGATGTGATCATAGCCATACCTTACATTTGCTGGTGCACAAGTGAGTAAACATTTGAACTGCTATGGCCTTAAGAAAGTGCACATTACTGTAAAACCTGTTATTCTGCCAACCTAAGTTTAAAATAGCAACACTGAAAAATCAGACCCTTCCTGATTTGGGCCTTTTGCATCCCAAAACTGTTTTTGCTTTTATTCCCAAATGGTCTGTATATGATAAATTAAGGTATGAGGATATGAAGGTGCACTACATACCAGGTGCACAGAATTCCACAGAATAAACACCTTTTGGGTCAGATTCAATAAAGCCTACACTAAGTGTACACTGTTCTTAGTGAACAAACAACAAGACATAACACACACCTTCTTCCTCTTAAGTTTAGTTTTCCTACTAATATTCTTACAGCTTTAAATATTGACAGGAATCCATAAAGGTTACCATAAACGGTAGACTACAAAGCACAACAAATGTGATAAGAATTTTATTGAATACATATTGCATACACTTTGTGTAGGCCTTATTGAATCTGGTCGTTTGTCTCGTTATCTTGGTCTGTCCTAATCAATCCTGTTCACACTTGTCTTTGTAGTTACTAAATGTCTTTCTGAAAACATTTCTGTAAAATAACCTTATAAGGTTCAGGTTGGCTAAGTAATGTTTAATCTGCAGCATGTTGTATAGCATTCATGATGTGTCAGTTTTGCAATTTGTTCCTCAGATGAGTTTTTTCTTGGATGTGTTATGAATCATTTGCAATAATGAGCTTTTTTCTTGGATGCATTATTGAGAATTTAAAATAATGCTCATTCTGATTTTTTTGTACATGTATGTTCGTACTTATTAAATTGACTTACTGAGTTATACATGTTACTAGAGGTTTCTATGTTGGTTTCACATCCTTTATCTGAAACATTACAATAATTTTGTTCAGAAGCAAAGACATGGTGGCACACCACAATAGCATGGTAGAAGCCATAATGTGCAATGAAAGCTTTCTTACACTGTTATAGTGCAATAACTCAGATGGGTAAGGATTTTGCTTATTGTTTGGCGTCAAACAAGATTCATTTTACTGTAAAAAAGAGTATACTTCGTGGTACACTTGTGAATTACTTTGAAGCTTTTTTAATTTCACTCTTTTTTCACCAAAGATGTTACCTATGAGAAAAAGAAGTGAATGGCTACATTCCAAAGCAACTGGAAGGTCACCTTTGACTGGGTAATGGAAAACAAGCATGGTCTAGGATATGCCAATTGCAAGATGCTTGCTACAAATATTAACATTGGACATAGAGAGAGGAATTATCTGCAGCAAAACATGAACACCAAAAATCACAAGATGAGCACCAAACATTCGGATTGGGAGGAAGGTGACAGAAACATTTGCCACAAAAAACAACTATAAAGTATTGACTTCTTGCTGAACACAGCTCACCCTTTATGACTAGGGATCTTTTCTTGAAGTAGATGAAGAGGTACTGCATTGATCCAGACATGGTACATAAACTGACCCAAGGGCCAACAATGGCTGCTTGCATTGTAAGGGATGCAATGGGTCAAAAATATCAGCAGGATGTTTCACAAATGTGTCAAAGAATGCCATACTGCTTGTAGCTTGACCAGAGCCCAGACATGGAGGATAACAAATTGCTTGTAATTTTACCTGGTTTTGCTTAACCATGGCATTGGTAAAATGTTGTTAGATTCCTCAACATACATGTTTGTGTCAGTGGAACTGGCCAAGCCATTTATGACTGTTTAATGGAGACTCTGAACAGGCTTGATGTTCCTATTAGCAACATAGTGGCTTATTCTTCGGACAGTGCAGCATCCATGATTGGTAAATGGAATTCTATGCTATCCAGATTAAAGAGCTTAACCCCCATATTTTCAACATGGGCTGTTTACTCCACATTACAGATGTATAGATTACATCTGGTGTAAAGACAGTGGAGGTACCTGTGAAGCAATTGATATCTGACATTTATTGCCACTTTTCCAAAAGTGCACAGCACTAAGTTTGACAACAGTCATCAAAAGAGTACTTGCTTTTTGGCCCATCCTGAGATCCTGCTTCATGTCCTATGAAATACAATCTAGTAAAGTGGATCTAATAGCTGAGAGACTGCGGAACCATGACATTAAGCTGGCATTCCTTTTCCAGCAATATGCTATTGAAGCACTGCAGAACTTCAATGTAAGAATGCAAGGCAGGGAAAGCAAATTGCTCACCTTGCATAATGATATCCAGAAAGTACTACAGACATATGTAGGTACTCAAACCACCAATTGCTAAGCAGTTTCTGGACAGTGTAACTACTATTGATTCAGTTATTGAAGTGCAAGACAATATCCTACAAGACAGTGAAATCCATATTGGTTCTGATGTTGAAATATATTTTGATGACAATAAGGATGACATCAGGAGTACAAAACAACAATTCTTAGACAATTTCCATGATCTAGAACAGGCTCCCCATATATGTGAAGAAGAGTCCATTCCTAACCTTATTTAAGCTGATGAAGTTTCCTGTACTGGAAATGAAAGTGCTAAATCTATTTCGCATTGTATTTTAATAAATTACTGCTTAATTATTGCTTGGTTGTGGACTAAACAGTCTTTTTGATGGAGAATTACTGTTTATTACTTTGATTATCCATCATTGGTTCGTGGGACTGCCTTTATTGGATCCTGTACAACGGAGAACTTTTGGTGTTACTTATTTAAGTATAACCTTGACCAATGGATGGGAAATAGGAAATTCTCCTCAGGTTTGCACCCCATGTCTCTCATAGACAAAGGCAGATAGGAACTCTCAAACTAATAACCTCTACAAACTTTCAAATTAACACCCCCCCCCCATTACATGCCCATGATACATATGGACACAATTAGGTTGGATTACACAACTAGGCTTCTAAGGGTGGTTCTTAATTTACTATAATCCTATGAAATTATGAACCTAATAAAAGAGCAGAAACTTTTCAAGAGACCCAGGCGTTTTTCTTTGCAGTCCTATAAAAAATGAAAAAAACATTTCCCTTCCAGAGGTCCTCTGCTGTAGGACATGCCCAGCTTATTAGCTCCAGCTATGAAACTGTAGATTTCTTTCACTACTATTGCAGATACTGGCATTCATCTCTGGTTTTGTAAGATATGAGTGGAGTGCTGCAAACTGATTAATGAATTTTTGGTGTACAACTGACTGATCACATGGATCAGACACCTCTAAGTTCCTAAAGTACTGATCCATGGTGCTTGGTAGCCCTGTAACAGAAGAAATGCCAACCTTTTGAAAACTAATGCAAATGTCCTCTGCTTGCTGTACACCAACAGTGAAGCAGAATGAACATTTTGCATGGTTTGCAAAGTAAACCGAGTTGAGACAGTCACTAGGCCCCAAAACATTAAATTCTTTAATAGCAATAAGAACGAATGAGGATAATGATTGCTATTGAGTAAATCATCTGAACGGTATATTGGAAGTAGCAAGAAAGACAACAGTTGCTTATAAAACAGAATACTTTACAGCATCAGTTGTAGAAACTCACTCTGTCTGCCAGGAAGCTGAAACTGAACAACTGTTTTAGTTTTATATATGACAGTGAGAGTAATGAACTGTAAACTTGTAGCCAGTAGTTGGTGTAGTCAGTAGTCTGAATGTGAATTATTTTATTTTGAGTATTTCTTCCATATTAAGAACTTATTTGTGTTTTGCAAATGTTTATGCAACTTTTGTAATAAAATTGGAACTAGTGGGTGTTAGGGTGGGTGAGCGTGTATTACTTGAATTTTGTTATGTCTGAAAATATGAATAATTCATATTAAGAGTGTGTCTATGTTTGTGTATATACTCTTTTTAATTCAAAATAGGTCTAAAATGATGCCCTGCCTTTGTGTAATTGAACATATGTGGGCTTGTCCATTAATGTTCTTATTTGAATATGGTTACCTCATGTTAATTAGGTGTCCTGACTGTCCCTGATTTTTACGGTCCTTTGTGATTCTCTCATCTGGAGTTTGAGAGGCATGTTTCTTTGTCATCTTTTGCACAAAATCAGTATCAAACGTAGTAGCTAAGAACACAATTATACAGAGTATGCATCTGCTGGATTAAGGAATTACATGCTTGCAGCATGTAAGTAGGGTTACCACCTACCTCTCTTTGTGCAGGACAATGGGTATTTGAGTAGTTGTGCCCTTGAAAACCACTAAAAATGGCAAATGTACTGAGATTTTAGGACAAAAACTATTTCCCAAGTTTAATTTAGTAGTTGAGTAAAACAATTATTTTGCATCTGAAACACCTGAGTGTTACATGAAACAGTGTATGCAGCTCAAATGCTACAAGAATAAGTTTTATTTTGGCACTGGCCTTGCAAGTTCGCATTCTGCTATATATCCCACTTTGGGCATTTGAAAAAGTGGCAAACCTACATGTAAGAGGAAGAGGAGGTGTAGTAAGAGAACATAAATACGTCACAGCTATAAGCAGTGCATGCAGTAAAAACATTTTCCAAAGAAAATGAATCTCAAAGAAAAGGAATTAGACTGCTGAGCTAGAAAAGGCTAGATATAATGTTCTGACTCAGCTGATAACATGTAAACTTTTGTGCTGTGAATTTACTGACATTTACTGACATTAACATAACTCTGCTCCTGACACTATTTGTTTTCAGAAAAAAATGGCAGCTGGGAGTTTTATGTGGACTACACTGTTTGTCAGTACGGCTCAAGACTGTTGCATTGGGGCTAATAGTTTTACACATTTGGTATATGTGACATTCTTGAAATATTTTAACAAAACAGAGTATTTTTAAAATGGCCCCGCCATTTAAAACATCCAAGCATGGATGAATGCATGCATGCATGCATGGATATTCCTGCCAGTAGATGGCACTGCTGAAATAAATCATAGATGTCTCCAGAACAATCGGTAATACAGTCTGAATACAATGCAATGTTTACAATGCATACATAAAGAAAAGAGTGAATCTTTAGCTTCAGTTCACAGAGCTGCTACAATATAGTATGCATCCTGAACATAAAAGCAAGACAGGTGTAGTCTAGTAAAATTATCTGTTTTCCTGCATATAATTCTTATCAAGTTGCAACCGTGTAAGGTGCTGTTTCAATTAAAGCTGGCATTACTACAAATACAGCTAATAGGTGTTTTTATATTCTCTGGGCTGTACAATTCTAGCAGCTGGAGTGAAGTCACATGAGAATAGGTCTGCTCTGTGCTCAGTTATGAAGCTTCTCTAGGGAGATTATCAGACAATGTACCATCTGCTAAGTAGCAGTTCATTAAACTACTTGTTGTTTCAGAGGAAAGGGCAGGCTTTTCCCAGAATACAGTTTTAAAGGTAATCGAATGATGTTACATCATTATTCATACAAATATTGCAGCAGAGCGTAGAGCAAAGTCCTAGTAAGTAATGCTGCTGTTATATAATTTCAGTGGGTCACTGGGCAAATGTTATTCTCCCGTTTGTATTTCTGCAGGTTACAGTTTGTCTGAAATATATTTGCTCCCTCAAATGGCTTGCTGGTTTACAGAAGTATACAATGTAACTATGTTAGGTAGATGTACTATTATGTTTTAATTATTAGTGGAACTATCCTGGAACAAATTTTCTTTGTTTATTGCCTGATGTACTATAATGTTAGACTGGGCAAAAATATGCGAAGGATGGTTACTAAAATTCCTTCTGGCTAAGTCCAGTGCAATTCATTATAAACACTAGGAAAAATAATAGTCTAAAGCATAACTGATTTACTCCAGAATCCTGTCCAATATTTTCTTTCTTTTTGACTAGATAGACATGTCTAAGGTTGTGTATAGGTCTGCATATGTGAAGAGGTTGCACTGTGTGCTACCAGACAGCTATCTAACAAGCTTGCATTGTTTGTATGATATGACTATATATAACAGATAAGAAAACACAGCTGTTTATTTACTAAAAATAAGTAATGCAGACAGTTAAGTCACTGTTATTTTTATGTAGAGCTATAGAATGCCATGTAGAATCAGTGAAGACATAGCAAATTCCATAACTGTATAGGTTTTACTTACTCATCAAAATCTTTTTTCATTCTGTGAAAAAACTGTGATGTAACATCTTGCTTTCATAAAAACATTTGCTCCATATTATGTCTTAAATAAAAGGGACAAAAAACAAAGTAGCATTACTGTTTTTTTAGGAGAAAGCCACAGCACACATATAACTGTTACAGTTAATGAATACCAATAAAAAGATCCCAGATATGTTTCTCCTCTAAGAATGAGCAGTTCAGTTATGGTTATGGCTTACTTCTGTCAGACTTTTGTGAAGTAGTTCTGAGTTAAACATTTGTGTCACAACTAAAAAGTCTGCACACATCCCTGGCGTTTGGCATTTAATACAGAATCACTTTCAAACATTTGCTTTAGTTCTGAATGGTATTTCAGTTAAAATAATAAAAGCAACCTAGATTCTACAATGTTGAGTCTTTAACTTGATAGAAGAGTGAAAACTTCCTTAAGTTAGCTAAGGTTAGCTGTTCCACACAAATCTCCATTTCACTAAGAAATAGCCTATTTTAGATAGCTAAACTGGTACTATTCCTATGGACAGTTACACACTGAAATCCATTAATTCATAAATTTATTAAGATGAAACATCTCCAGACTATGTACATTCTTTTGTTTTGCAAAATGTAAAACTGTATAGGAATAAAACGTTTATAGACGTATCAGATTCACAGACAAAACTGTAATTATCACATGGACACTTCACTTTCTACATAAGATTTGTCCTGATGTTTATTGCAATTATAGATGCACTTTGCAGTTTTATTAACTGATAACAGAAATAACAGTGTGTGAACATGCAGCCCAAATTTGAAACTACAAACAATCCAAAATAATACAGCTTCACCAGCATCAACTTCAACTGATAACATGATGGAATTGCAGATAAGAAATCCAGTAGCTCCATTAAAGTTTTAATACAAATACCAGTATTTAAAACAAATGGTAGAGTGCTTTCATCCCTAACATATAGGACTTCCTCAGAACCATTTTCTGATACAAAAAGAACATTTAAATACTTTCATTAAAAATCACATTGCGTTCCAATATGGAAATTACTTAAGG
The DNA here is from genome assembly GCF_019279795.1 of Protopterus annectens. Taxonomy (NCBI): domain Eukaryota; kingdom Metazoa; phylum Chordata; order Ceratodontiformes; family Protopteridae; genus Protopterus; species Protopterus annectens. The sequence continues at coordinate 977,327,658 of NC_056745.1, forward strand.
TATGTAATCTGCAAATAGATAAATTATATTTGAGCAAATGTATTAAGAATGGGAGAGTCCCTAAGGGATTCCGAGTTTCAAAATATCCAAATGGATTGGTTGCAGGATTGGAAGAACATGAAAAACTGTTAGGACTCTTTGACAAACATATAATCAAGCTTATGCATTTTATAATCAAGTTTAACAATGTTGTTATTAACTATTTGATGAACTAAACTTTTTGAACAAAAGTTGATGAAGCTGTTTTGGCAAAACGTGAAACGTTTGGATTGTTTGCAGTTTCGAATTTAGAGTGCACATTCACACACTGTTATTTTCATTATTGGTTTGGTTTTCAGCGTGGCAAGTGTTTTGAACTTCTATCTGAGAGAAACCTTTGTTATGGAAAGCACAAGAGTCCCGTTTGGATCGTCTCTACCAGTGATTCGGCTTCACAATGAGATTGTGACAACACAAGTTTTTCACAAGGTGATCTCACACAGTTGATCATGGTCATGACTCAAAAATTTAATTATTTGCCAACCCCAATGAATACATTTATTTCTGTAGCAACCCCTACAAGCCCTACACAACTGGATGTGTCTTCTTCTTTCGGTGTGGATTTTCAGCAAGAAAATAACATTAATTCAATGGTTCATGACTGTGTGGCTGCAACTAAAACTAGTTTGGATTTTCATTTAGGCATAACCAACTAAGTAACAATGGACATAATCAGAAAATCACCAATTTCCCTGGATGGTTTAATAAAGAATTACGGTTCCCCATGCCTGATTCTATACCACCATACTGCAACTTTCAAGGTATGCTAGACACCCTTGAACAGAAATTACTTAACATATGTATTCTGCAAATAGATAATTTATAGTTGAACAAATGCATCAGGAATAGGTGAGCCCCCAAGGGACTCTGAGTTTATAAATATCCAAATGGATTGGTTGCAGGGTCAGAGGAACCTGGAAAACTGTTAGAACTCTTTGACAAACATGGAATAGAGCTCATGCATTTTATAATCAAGCTGAACAATGCTCATATTAACAGTTTATTTGATGAACTGAACAATTTGAAACAAAAACTTTACAGATGATTTATTAGCTGAGCACAATTGTGTGAAATATGATAATATATTTGATAAAGTTGAGCAACAGGTTAAAATTAATTTAAATAGAGACCTTTTTGATTATGTCAAGTCATAAAGCTTATCCCATTCCTAAATTCCTTTAGGGTAGGGATGACACTTATAGAGTTCAAAAAGATGGAATAATGTAAGAGATAATGATTGCACCAACCAAGTTATTAGTGTACAGTCTAATTTCTATAACAGTACTTTATGTGATTCTGTATTATTTGACAATCCATCCGATTACTGATAATTTCAACTCAAATGTGAATTTTTTCCCTTTAAGGACATCTGAAAGAATTGAGAATCAAAATAGGGACTGGGCTTTTTTAGTGCAGTCACAAAATCCCCCTAGAGCAGTGAACAGAGGACAGGGCAGGGACAAGGGGAAGAAAAGAAACAACTTTACCTAGCAGCAGTGATGGCATCATTAGTATACATGGAGGTACAGTTCTTTCCCATTGAGATTTAAATTTTTCAATTATATGGACACTATTATTACTCCAGTTAATTTTTTCTCTTTTGAGTAAAGGATCTAAGTTTGTTCTCACCCCAAAATGGATATTGCAAGCACTATTATTAAACTTTTCACACGTAAACTTTATTTTCAATTGGATGCTTCTAATAAAGAAGAGAAAGAGAACTGCCTCTCTTTGTTACCTAAAAATATAGTTAAGAAAAAGGTAAACTTTTGAAAAACTACTGAAAATAACAAAAAGATGGCAATGGAATACTAAGAAATCCCAGCTGTTTATTGTAAGCTTACAGTAAACAGCCAGGATTTCTTAGTATTCCTTTGCCATCCTTTTGTTATAGTTAAGAAAAAGAGTATATATAACCCCCATTAAATTCCACCATAGCTATTTTTGAAAAATCATGCAAAAAAGATCTTTATAGCTTACAACAGTCACAATTTCCCTGATATTAAGGAGCAAAATCAATTAATTAAGCAACTAAGAAGGGACACTTCACTTTGAGTGATGAAGCCTGATAAAGGAGAGGGCATAGTGATTGTAGACAAATGTGATTATAATTGAAGTATTTACAACATGCTACAGCACACTGACAAATATGTGACTCTGCCCAAAAATGAAATTTCTGTACCCTATAAAAAGATTGATTTGTTTCTTAATGACATTTTGACATAGGGGATTATTAATTTGGACACATACAATTTTTTTGGTTATTAGTAAACCCTCATCCATTTTCACAATGTTTGGTATACCTACAGTACACAAAAATATTATGTGTCTACCATACTGCCTTATTATGGCTGTGCATAATTCCAAACCTTAATTCATTTGCAAGATATGTTGACCTGGGTTTTAAAGGAGTCAGTTTGAACCAGTTAAGTACATTTTAAATGAATCCTGGGATTTTATAAGTAAATTTTTTAGTAAATGAGTTAGTTTTTCCAAAGTGGACATAGTTGACCTCTTCACCTCTGTATCTCATCACCCAGGGCAGGACCTGTTCCATATGGCCATCACTGAACTGACACATTTGGAAGGTTCAGTTATAAATTTTGTCACTGAACTAATGGAATTGACTTTATTAAATAACTTCATATATTTTAAGGGTGAGTACTACCAGCAGGTAAAATGGGTAAGTAATAGATGCTAGCTGAGGCCCAATGTATGCCAATCTTGTTTTGTATAGTTAGGAAAATACTTTCATAATAGGATCTCAACATCAACAAGATTGCCATATTTATTTACATTTTCTTGATGATATTTTTGTTTTATGGAAAGACTTGGATCACAACAAACTTGTAGATTTTATTTCTTATATTAATAGTGCCACCCTCTTTGTGTCAATTACCGGTCACACACCCTGGACTCTATTAATTATTTGGATGTTATGATTTTTAAACATTTTTCCAATGGTTGTTTTGTTTTGAAAATATTTAGGGAATCCACATTTTCCAGTAGCTATCTTCATTATGGACAGCACAGTGGTACAGCGGTAGCATTGTCGCCTCACAGCAAGAGGTTTTCCGGTTCGATTCTTGGCTGGAGTGCCTCCTGTGTAGAGTCTGCATGTCCTCTCTGTGTTCATCTGGGTTTTCTCCAGGTATTCCGGGTTCCTCCCACATTACAAAGGCATGTGTCTGGAATGTTTCAACCTGGGCCTCTGCTGAAAATTGGCTTTGTTCCAAGTTGGACTTTCCTAGTAAATAAATAAATAATAAATTATAACAGCTGCCACCTGAAACATGTCAAGAGAAGAATTTTTAAAGGGCAAGTAGTTAAAGCAGCTCATATATGTTCCAACTTCAATTACTTTAAAACTGAGATCAATTTTTTGATTAGGATGTTTTTTGATAGGAGTGCCCATCCAGACTGTTGATTGACATTAATCAGGAAGTTATGCTACTTTGGGGGACTAGTTACAACCCCTTTAAGGACAAGTTATTAGCACACCATCATTGCCATCTCAAGGGATGCTCACACAAAACCGTGCATTGAATTTAAAATTTTCCCATTCTTTACTTATTATTGGTGGTTTTGTTAAAATATACAAGATATTATAGTGAAGAACTGGAGCATTTTAAAGATCGACAGTGTAATTTACAAGACTTTAGGTACTGCCCCCACTTTTCTTTATAAGACTGGCAGACATCTTAAATATGTTTTCAAACACCAACACAATTCCAACATTGTTGGGGCATTTACAGGCCCAAGAAAATGTGGCACTTGTAGTCAGTGCAGTTATATTTTGGAAAAGGCAGACATTACAATCAGACATTCCCCTGTAAAGACACAACTGAGTGATGGAATTTTTGGCACAAGGGAGTGGTGTATATAGCCTTATGCCAACAGTGTTAAGTTACTATGTAGTTAAAAGAGAGAAACAGTTTTGGACAAGAATTTATGAATATTTATATGCCATTTCCAAGGATAACATAAATAATTCATTATGTAGGCATGCCAAAACATGAAACAAGTTTTACAAGTTTTTTTTTTTTTGGTATCTTGGAAATTGTACCTTTTGACAACAGAGGGAGGGTCTTGGGAGACAAAACTTTAACTAAGAGATTTGAGTTGGCAACTGAAATTAAATGCTTCTAATGATTTTGGTTTGAATGAACATTTATCAATTGAGCCTGTTCTTAAATTTAAAGCTGCTCAATTATAATTTATTCTTCAAATATGTTGGAATTTATATAACAGTAATATAACAAGCAGTTTTAGTTGATTGTCTTTATTTTATTCATTTAAAATATTATTTTACCTTTTGTCTTAACTTTTTAATAAGGTATACACTGCTTTATATTTTCAAGAGAACTTATACATTAAGAGATTTTTACCTGTGACCTGTATGCTTTAAGGTATATTCTCCTTTAAATGCTTTATTGGAACTCAACAAGTTTTTTAGTGAAAGGATTTAAATGTTCTTTTTGTATCTGAAAAGAGTTCTGATAAAGTTCTATATGTTAGGGATGAAAACACTCAACAGTTTATTGTTTTAAATACTGGTATTTGTAATATATATTTATCAGATCTACTGGATTTCTTATTTGTTGTATTAGAATTCCATCATATTATCAGTTGAAGTTGATGCTGGTGAAGCTGTTTTGACACTACGTGAGCCGTTTGATTGTTTGTACTTTTGTTAACTGATAATGGTAGTTTACAAGTGTATGTTTTTATTATACTCTTGTTGTCTCACATTAAATGTAATTTTGATTTTCATTGTATTGCAGGACAGAGACTGCATTTGGTCACATGATCAGTGCTCTGCTCTGCTAAACAAGTTTTACATAAAATCAAGACCTGATAATTTCAGAATGTTCCCTTAAAGGACAGCTGAATCACATTATAATTGTTTATGCCTTTACTCAAATTTAGTTCTATTCATGTCATACTCTTTATATATATATATATATATATATATATATATATAGATATATAGACAAACCCACATATACAATATCTATATATATATATATATATATATATATATAGAGAGAGAGAGAGAGAGAGAGAAAGAGAAATATATATATATATATATATATATATATATATATATATATATATATATATATATATATATAAAACTAAGGAAAAAACCCAAGCAGACATGGAGAAAGACATTCAGTCCACATTAACAATAACAACACGTTAAGACTGAACACTGGTGCTGTGAGAAGGAAATCCTTTTCACTGAGTCACTGTGTTGCTGTGCTCCCAAATCCTTTTATGTTACAATTCTATAAATTCCCTTAACAATATTGTTGTCACTCATGAGTTATTTTGTAAAACAAGTGGTATACCTTGGTATATTTGTGAATCACTTGTCAGAGTGGATTTTATCACTCGCATGGTATTTCTTGCAGTTGTTCTTTTACCACTCAAGAAATATTGTTTGCCAATGTCCATCTACTTAGAGAAAGCCTTGCATCGTAGTACACTTAGAAATGTATTGTTTCTCACTATATTTGTAACTAGACAAAAAGAGCCTCATCTTGCAAGTCATACATGACAAAGACAATAAAGTAATATTTAATCATTACAAATCATTAGCATAGGATTTTTGATTTCAGTGCATCCTTTAGACACTAAAATGCTTTGCAGATAAAAATTAAAACCTTTGTTTTCCCATGAGATGAATAGTAGCTTTATCAATTTGTTTTGAAGCAAACTATTTGCAGAAGAGAAAGAAATGCCATTATTTTTATAAACCAAGATGCATTCAAAGCAGGACACTGCTCTCTGTCCAGATATTAACTTGTTAAATGCTCGCAAACTTTTTAACACAATAAAAGTGATGCATAACCAATTGTGATCTACATACCTTTTAAAAAATAAACAAGATCATTGGAAAGGGTAAGTGACTTTGAGACTTGACTATATACTGTGCAATAAAGAATCACAAAGCAAGATTAACTAGATCAGTATTTTTATCCTAGAAATAAAGAAGCATCCTGTATTAATCATTTTGATATATTTTAGAAAGTGTGGAGAGTAGCTTTTGGCAGTTGGTAAGACTGTCTGACATCATATTGTTATAAAATCTATATAGTTACTGTTAGAACACTTCAGCATACATGTAAGATTAGCTTATTCTCAGACTTTGGTTTGCCCTTGGTGCAGAACTGTCACTTTTATGTTTTCTTGAAAGTTGCAGGTGTTGTTCAAACACTCCATGATCATATGTTTTTCTAATTCAAGACCCTATTAAATAAGTCTGCAATCAAAGAATGCAAACAAAACAGAACCCTCTGATCACAGAGATGCTAATAATTGCCTTTTTTCAAAAGAAAGCATAGTTCTGGAATTTCAGACATAGAACACTTTATTTCCAGGTCTGAACTGTTCAGCATAGATATAGGCAACTGCCTTTTTAAAAATGTATATATATATTTATCCAAGGCCTGTTTCATTCAATGAGATATCTGTACAATGTTTGGAGTTTTAATAGTAGAACTTATGATATCTGTAAAACAGCTTTCAATAAAATATAAGTGGTTGGGTTCTAGCAAAAGAAGTGAAAGCAATTTCAGGGATGCTTTGCAGTCTGTAACTCAGTCATAGTTTTACAAATGCTCATGGCATGCGTTAATATTATATTTAATATTGAATTAAGGTTGGTAATTATTTACAATTGCGCATACTCATGCTCTAATTTATCTGGAAAATCACATGCATAATGCATCATACGTTATTCCTTTAATGACAAGACATCTGTCTCAAAGTATGCAAAGTTTAGAAAAAGCATTGTTAGTAAAATGCAATCACTTGAAACTTACATTATTATGCAAATATGGAAGATATAAGAAAAAAACACACACAGATTCTGCATTTATTAGAATCATTACCAATGAGTGTGTGTGTGTGTGTGTGTGTGTGTGTGTGTGTGTGTGTGTGTGTGTGTGTGTGTGTGTGTGTGTGTGTGTGTGTGTTAGTGTGTGTGTGTAGTAAAACAGTGAACAAAATGATTTATTGTTTATTTATTTCTATTTTATTAATTGGGGTAACCCTAATTAGCAGGGCCCATTTTCAGACAGGACATAACTGCGGTGGTGGTGCTGCGGTAGCGTTGCCGCCTCACAGTAAGACGTTGTCCTGTTCGATTCTCAGCTAAAGCGTCTTCTGTGTGGAGACATGCGTGAATGGGCGTACCTTCATTGAAGGTTGTGCGTCAGAGCTGGCAACTCAGCACGTAAAAATCTACTGCCAGTCATTAGCGGACCGGAGTTCCACTGTGGCGACCCCTAACCGGGAAAAGCCAAAAGATATAACAACATTTTCAGACAGGACATAAGGAAAAAGCACCACATGCATACATTAAGACCGTATGATTAAAATTTCGCAGATAATAAATAGTACAGCAACAGTGAAAGGGAAAAAATGTATATAACTTTTGCATCATTCACAGACTAGTATTCAAGCACTCAGTCATTGCCACAAATGAGTCAACACGTACTGTCACATATCAGTTAAGTGTCATACATTGGATAATGATCATCAGCGTTGGGAGGGTGGCCTAATGGTTAAGGTGTTTGCCTTACAAACACAAGGTACAGGTTTCGAGTCTAACAAGGGATAATTGGCTAGGCTTAAAATGGCTCGCAAGGGCAGTTAGCCTAGTACTAATCTATGAACCTATCATCATCGTTTGGATTTTCCCATTAGGGGTCACCACAGCGGATCATCTCTTTCCATTTCTTCCTATCCTCTGCATCTTGCTCTGTCACACCAACCGCCTGCATGTCCTCTCTCACCACGTCCATAAACCTTATCTTAGGCCTTCCTCTTTTCCTCTTACCTGGCAGCTCCATCCTTAGCATCTTTTTCCCAATATACCCATCATCCCTCCTCAGCACATGTCCAAACCATCGCAATCTTGTCTCTCTTGCTTTGTCTCCAAACTGTCCAACATGAGCTGACCCTCTAATATACTGATTCCTAATCCTATCCATCCTAGTCACACCGAGTGCAAATCTTAACATCTTTAACTCTACCACATCCAGCTCTGACCCCTGCCTTTTTGTCAATGCCACTGTCTCCAACCCATATAACATAGCTGGTCTCACTACTCTGTTGTAGACCTTCCCTTTCACTCTTACTGGTACCCGTCTGTCACAAATCACTCCTGACACTCTTCTCCACCCATTCCACCCTGCCTGTACTCTCTTCTTCACCTCTCTTCCACATTCACCATTACTCTAAACTGTTGATACCAAGTACTTAAACTCGTCCACCTTTACCAACTCTACTCCCTGCATCCTCACCATTCCTCTACCCTCCCTCTCATTTACACACATATATTCTGTCTTAGCCCTGCTGACCTTCATTCCTCTGCTCTCTAGAGCATATCTCCACCTCTCCAGACTCTCCTCAACCTGATTCCCACTCTCACTACAGATCACAATGTCATCTGCAAACATCATAGTCCATGGGGCCTCCTGTCTGATCTCATCTGTCAACCTGTCCATCACTGCTGCAAATAAGAAATGACTCAGAGCTGGTCCTTGATGTAATCCCACCTCCACCTTAAATGGATCTGTCACTCCCACTGCAGTCCTCACCACTGTCACACTACCCTCGTACATATCCTATACCACTCTTACATACTTCTCTGCCACTCCCGACTTCCTCATACAATACCACAACTCCTCTATAGGCACCCTGTCATATGCTTTCTCCAAGTCTACAAAGATACAATGCAACTCCTTCTGACCTTCTCTGTATTTCTCAAATAACACTCTCAGAGCAAACATCGCATCTGTAGTGCTCTTTCCTGGCATGAAACCATACTGCTGATCACTAATCATCACCTCCCTTCTTAACCTACCTTCTACTACTCTCTCCCATAACTTCAAGCTGTGACTGATCAATTTTATCCCTCTGTAGTTACTGCAGCTCTGCACATCATCCTTATTCTTAAAGATAGGTACCAAAACACTTTTTCTCCACTCCTCAGGCATCCTCTGACTTTCCAAAATTTCATTAAACAATCTAGTTAAAAGTTCCATTGCCATTTCTCCTAAGCACCTTCATGCTTCCATTAGGATGTCATCTGGGCCAACAGCCTTTCCATTCTTCATCCTCTTCATAGCTGTCCTTACTTCCTCCTTGCTAATCTGTTTCACTTCCTGATTCACTATCCCCACATCATCCAACCTTCTCTCTCTCTCATTCTCTTCATTCATCAGCCCTTCAAAGTACTCTTTCCATCTACTCAACACACTCTCCTCTCTTGTGAGTACCTTTCCTTCACTATCCTTTATCACCCTTACCTGCTGCACATCTTTCCCAGCTCTGTCCCTCTGTCTAGCCAAAAATGGTACAATGATACTAGCTATATCAGAGGAATTACAGCAGTCAGAAGGTTCACAGTCCTAAATAGAAAAGGAGGCAGAAACAGACTATAAGGTTAGAACTGATATGGCTGTAGCATAGAAGAATAAAATATAATGCTTTGCTTTCATTAGTCCTTTTTTTCCTGTATTACTTCACCAATCAGGCATGATTTTTTTTGGTGGGGGGGTTGAGGAGGTGAAGGAACGTTTGTCTATGAATACTGAACATTTCTAGTCTTCATAGCTTTGGAGGCAGCTTGCCCCAAAGCACTGAAAAATCATGTGTAGGCTACCAACCTCAGATTTTGTGGGGGGGCTTTGGTATTACAAATGGAGAGAGCAGTACAAACGCTGGATGGATAGCAGGATAATGTGTGGAAGGTCAGGACAATGTTGTTTGTGTGACAGTCTATGAGCAAATACCATTAGGCAATACAGCATGTTCAACACATATCCAGCCTATGTTGTTTAGTATATATATATATATATATATATATATATATATATATATATATATCAATTTTGAACAGCTGGTAGTAAGCCTATTGAAGAGCTGACTATCCCTGCTTTTATCATTTATAGTCTGCATGTTCTCTGGAAGACTAACCTTTACCAGAGATCCATACAACAGTTAATGTATTATTCTCCAGCAGACTGGTAAGGATAGATGCAGAAACTATTGTGGCTTTATTTATTGATCCTAGGAGCAAGAGAGCTTTTTGTTTCATGGAGTTCAGCTCGTTATCAAGAATCTCAGTAGGTTCTTCAGGTTCCTTATATTTTTAATTATAAATGTGTTGAAGAATGCCCCCTGCTGATTAATATTGGTAGGTGATCATTAAGGCCATTAGTGAATCTGATGCACAGTTGTGATCAGATTCGATGTTTTTTGATGTGCCTGTTGTTTACACATACAGTTATAAGCTACGTGCAGCTTAATAGAATGCACTCAGTGATGCTCGCATTGTAATATAGTTTCTGCCATGATATATGTTAAACTCTTTCCATTAGGATTATTTCATTACCACAATTCCCTTCCGTCCAGGATATAGGAGGATTCAAAGAAATCTGAGCTTTTTCCAGCTGAACGTCCATGCAACTTACGTTTACAAAATAGAGGGAAAGAAGGGTGAGAGTGCTAGTTCAGGTATATATGTTATATATATTCTTAACCCTATCCCTACTCCTGTAACCTTTGCCTTCAATTCTACTTATATATATTATTTCCCTTATCTAAGACTTGCTCATACCTTCTAGTATGATTTGTAAAAATTGTTTAGTTTAATTTTTTGTAGAATTGTTTAGTTTAAATTTTGTAGAATTGTTTAGTTTAATTTTTACTATAATTATTTAATATACAAATTTATTATTACAACTGTTCAGTAGACCAATACTACCTTTGTATTGTGATTATTACTGGTTCTGAACATTGTTAACTTTGTCATTATTCCTGTTTACTGAAAATGGACATATATCCAGCTAGACTAGCCCGGTCAACAAATGTAAAATAAAATAAATAATATGTATTTAGACATGTTTCTGAAATCACAAGTATAAAAGGTTTGGGTGAAATTAGCCATGCCTTGAACTCTGCTATTTGATTTAAAAATGCATTTAGATGGATTTTGGTGAGATTTGATATATGATCTGGATTGCCCTCTGTAACATAAGCGCAAGGAATCTTTATATGATTTGTGTTCAGGATGTCCCTTCAAATCTGTTTATACATATTCATTAAATGTGCTGATTAAATGACTCCTTCTGCGTGTAAATGATTAGCACCTACTCTGGAAGAGTGAGCTCAAGGACAGAGTGTAAGGCAATACAAAAAACAATTTTACTAGATATTTTGTTGCACTGGTGATGACAACATTGAATGCTAAGATATCTATCAACTTTAAGAAGGCCACTAAAACAAAATCTTCACAATTAGCAAGTGCTTTCCAATTTTTGTCATCTAGTCCCAACAAAAGTTATGATGGTAATAAGCTGAACAGACCAGAACAGACTTCCTTATCCCCAACAATCTTCATCAAAGCCTGTAAGATTCCTATGCATTCTGGGGCAAGCTGAGACATATACAGTCCTACTAATATCTCCTTAATCTACACAGGGCCTCCACCAGTAGACTTTTACTGGCAGACCTCCCATTAGAGGTGCGCAGGAAGCCATCTTCACATGGGGCTCAAGACACTTCATCTGACTCTTCTCAACCTAGACGAGCAGTAACCACATGCCAAGATTATCCCATACAACCAAGCTCCTGTCTTTGTCATTGAAGGTGTACCCAGATACTGTAAAAAGAAGCCCCATTTCTGTCATTTGTGTCTCTTACCTTATCTTTATGATCACTACCCTATGCCTACAGTCATAAGAGTATTGAGACAAAAGACTGGGCAGTAAATTGAAAACTTGTTCCTATAAATCAGTTTCACCACCAAAGTCTGGAATACTATGTGCAATAACACCTCTGTTGATCTATCTACTGGTCAAACACCTGATTTTTCTGTCTTCACATACAAAGAGGGACCTAAGAACTCTCTTCCAGAAGTGCGAAACCCATATACAGTATATGAGTCTTATAGCTTTTGAAAATACATTGCAACTATAAAAGAAAAGTAGCAAATGTCAAAACTTGCTGTACTCCTTTTAAATATATTTACAGAGGTGTGAAGCCATCCTGCACCATCCTGCTTGAGGGGACTGTGCCTTGTATAGCCCTGTAAGTCATACTAACTCTGAGATTCCTGTACCTAAGGGGGGAATGCTCCAAACTTCCCCAGCTTTGGATTTATTAAACATTGTACCTATTGACATTCTTCCAAAGTTTGCAATTCCAGCCCTCAGAATTTCAACAGGAACCCAACTCCAGGATACATAAATTCCTCTACTTGAGGTACATTTTCATATCAAATACAAAAATGTAATCCATTATTTTCTGGAATAGAACTATGACCACTGATTTGGAAGTACTAATTTTCTTTCCAACTGCTTCATACACAGAAACAAATTGCTCTGCTGCATGCTGATGGACATAGTTATTTGAGACTTAAGGACAGCATAATCTGCAAATAAGAACTCTTCATTCATCATGTCTTCAAACTGGATACTTTCTAGAGCTAGGAATGCCTTTATTTCCTGTCCATAAAATTCATAAACAAGAGGGAAAAATACATGCTCTTAATTGAGTTTTATGGCAAATTTAGAAATATTTGACTTAATGTGATTAATGTAAAGATCACTCCTGCTTCTCAAATACAGGGACAGGCTGGCATATAGCAGCAGCCCTCAAACCCTGAAGTATTAGCACTCCCCCCTAAAAAAAATCTGGAATACAAAGGTATATGCTTTTTCCAGGATAACAAATCAATGTAGAGAGTACTGGCAAATCTCATGATCCCTCCAATACATATTTAAGGAAAAACAGTTGATCCATGATTAGAGGACATAATGGAATTTGCATTGCTGCTATTGCCATAGACTGTCCATAAAAACACTATTTCTGAACATAAGGTTGTTCAGGTGTATCTGCCGGTAACCACCATCAAATTCCCCAAGTGCCAACTGCTCAAATTACAAGGCAATGAAAAACAGAATGCTGATAACTCTTTTCCATAAGAAATCACTGCCAGTCCAGTTTCTATGTGTAGATTAGCGTGATTTCTTTGTTTTGGAAGAGTGTTTCCTTTTTCAGATCTATGTAGCCATGAAGTTGGTATATAAAAGATTGCTGGTGGGGGAGTATACCCTTGCAAGAAATGCTTATACTTTGAAAGTTTCCTCTTTTTCTATTTCAGTCATTTATTCTCAGCAGAGTGTTCCTTGGCACATCAAGAGTTGCTGTGTCATAAACAAACTGGATGCTCATAAGTATATTTGATATCACAGAATGTTTGTTCAGTGGTTAATGATTTTGTAATAATTTCATCAGACCTGAGACCATATTTTCTGGCTACTCACATCAAGTGAGGTGCTGAGCTGTTAAACCAAAAATAGGCACCGGAGCACAGCAGATTCAACACACATGTGCTTTAATAATGAAACACCACAATATGAACACACAAGCACACGAAGCATTAACGCAGATTAAAACACTTCCCCTTATGTTTTTGTCTCAAAGAACTTCATCAGATGGGCATATACATCCTGATTACCCCATTAAATACCTTTTCCCGCTTGAATTGACCAATAAAATGGGCAAATCAATTAATCTCCAAGTTTCAAAAAGACTTGATTTTAAACTACATATATAAATTATGTAATGTCAAATAAAATGCAATCAAATGTCCATATTAAAACCATTCATGTTAAAAATGTATACAATATATTAATAGGTGCTTAGCTATTAGCTAATAATTATTTGTTATAGAGTTGCATCAGATGGTCAGGGGAACAGCTGGACAGGTCCAGAAAACCTACACATGTTGTGGGGTTGCCTAAGGAACAGAAACATACTTGGATGATTCTATGTAGAATGTGTTTAACTTTTACTTCCAGAAGAGCTTTTGCCATATAACTGGATAAGATGCGGACATACAGCCTGAATTCAGCCTGTTCAAGGCTACAGTAGCAAGAAGCTATGGCTGAAAGGTGGATCGTATTTGCTAAGGCCCAATGGCAGACATTAATGGTGACAGAAGTTGTCAAATTAAAGAAAGAAGTGCATCTGTAATATTATTTCATAAACCCTAATGGATGCTTCCAGGCATGTTGCTAGCATTACCCTATTGATACCTCTAAGTGTCTAATATTGCCTGCTCATACTTACATGAATAATGCCAAAATTATTCCACAAAGAAGCTGTTGAAAGATTTTACCTCAAAACTTACCTGATGGTCAATACACCATTAATATGTGACTTCAGTCTAGTGCAGCTAAAGAGTTATTAAGTGTTGTTCATATACTATTTATTTATAGTGTAAACATTTCCATATTTCTTTAACTATCTCAGCAACCAAATAACAGGGGAATTTGATCTCAGCTATTTGTATGCTTCTTTAGTAACACTTGTGGTACTGAAGATATGGACATTTGTTTGAACTGTGGTGATATAATTCAGCTTTTCAAAAGGCTCAAAATGCAGTCATGGAAGTTAGAGTAGAAACTTCCAGAGCTCCCTGGAAAGAATGAGGTAATAGTGAGCTATGGAAGATTTGATTGCTTCATGCTAATGACCTAGAAAGGCAGCAGCTGCAATAGTTGTGGAAGGAAAGGCTGGGGACTTGGGAGGAATTGTTGTGAGGCTGCAGAGAATGGTTCTTGCAAATCATCCAGTTTCCCAGTAGGAGGGATACTACTCAGGCTTTTCCCAGTAAGGGCTGGAAAATAGTGATCTTGACTGTGGACAGTGATGAAGAGACCAAAAAAATAACTTTGAAGAATTCCTGAATGTGGTGAATAGATCCTCCTCTGAGAAGGCAGTCAAACAAGAAGATGATCCCATTGTGGTAAGGGTGCAGGACCTGGTGAGATATCTACCTAGAAATTCTGAAGCAAACTGACACTATCCTTATAGTAAAGAAATGTCATATTTCTTTACTATAAGAAATAAACAAATAAATACTGGAAAATAATCGTACCTGAGCAGGAAGAAGTCCTATAATTGGTGATGCATTTTGTTTGCCTCCTGCTCATCCAACCCATGACCTACCTAGACAATGAATAACGTAGATTATAGGAAGGACAGAAGAAGAAGAAAATGAAAAAAAATCAAAACTGCGAAAGTTTGGCAAAAAGAAAAAGCTAGGCAATGGTAAGTGTTAAGCATTTCTTTAGTATTGCTATTGATACACAAACTGATCTTTGGAATGGCTGGGGCTGTTTAATCCTCATCTCACCCTGATTTTGCAAATCATGCCTGATTTTGTCTTGATGGGCTTGCTTCTCCATCATCATACCTCTCAACTGTCCTATTTTGAAAAGAATGCACACAGTTTTACTCATATTTTTGGTCTCTTCTATGTAAAATGTTTGTTTTTTTGGCAAATTGTTAAGTACTAAAGTAATTAAATAATGATAGCCATTTGAGTTTCAGGTTTCACATCATTCAGAAAATGCATTTTAATGTACAAATTGTTATTCCGTCAACTTTCTAAGTTTATTAAAGCAGTATTTAAAATCTGTTGCTAATTTTGGGACTTACTCACCCATTATTTTGTTTCCATATTTCTTGCAGTAAGTATGGTGACGGCTGTCTGGATGAAAGTAACTAACCAATTTTGTGATTGCCCAGTTTAAAACATCTTTCAAAAAATAAGGTGTAAAATGCACAACAGAACACTCAGACCTTCAAATCATTTGAGGTAGGAGGCACTGAAGCCTTGCACTACAGGGATATTCTCTGCAGCTTTAAACTATGTCTTGGTAACTGCAGAGATGTCTATATTATCCAGGATGAGGAGGGCTTGGAGTGAGTTTAGTTTTTTTGTTTAGGCTCTTGGCACTGAGCAGTATAACACCTTGAGGTTTAGTTGAGCTGATTTTGCTATATCAGTAGGTTTGTCATTTTGGCATTGCCAAAAAGGCTCTACGGGGGAGGATAAACTTTTAGTTAGTATTCAAAGGCCTAGAGGGGAGAGATGCAAACCATCTTTAATAAAGCAACATGGTCTGTTAACCATGTCTTCCCAGGCTTACAAATATTGGGTCCCCTTAGGATGACACCAGAAACTCAGCCAATTGTTAAAATCAATCACCTTTTATTAGTATGGTGAAGGTAATATGCTGCTCAATGCCAAGCTCATACCACCCTGAGACAAACAGACCAAGAGATCTATAATGTATCTCTTCATATACCCTATGGAGGTACATCTCAGGTCATTTACACCTGCATGGACTATGATGGAATTACACTGGTACCTGTGGTATATTGACTTGAGTGCATGCGTAATTTGGTGGATTTTAGCTCCAGATAGGCAACTAACCATTGTATTCTCCATGTTCAGCCTGGTTAGAGGGGCATCAGTATGTCTTACAATAGAGTTTGCTATGACTAGAGTCCTGGGAAGTCTGTTTGCCCTATGGGCTTTGTATTTGCAGTTCCACTGATTGAGGCTATATGTATGGGGTTAGGTGTTGCTTTTGTTGAGTGCATTTGGGTTGCAGGGGATAATTTTTGCTGATGGGTGTTTGAGGAGGTCATTTTTTGTTTAGGAAGATTGCATTTAAGTGTCTCAGCATATGTTGGTCTATGTGTGTGTTGTGTGCTATTTGTGGGGCATGCTGTGTACATGGTTTTGACAATCTGACGTGGGCTTCTATGCGAGAGTTTAGCCTCCAGTGACATAGTGTATGTACACCTCTCACATACTGTATCTGTTACTTTAAGCATTATCTGGATGTCAGTAATCATGAGACAAATGCTATGTTGTCTCAAGATACCTATATCCACCAGGATGCCTACAGAGAAATTAGGAAATTGCATATCTATGTTTTCCAGTCTCCTATTTGGCGAGCTACAATGGTGTGGCATATGGTATCTAACAAAAGAGCTTTTTGGGTGGGTGGGTGGAAGCAGACTAGGCTTTGAAATGCTAAATGTAACAGTATTGCCACTCAGTGGGCAAAATAGCTGCTCTAAGCTTGTCAGTGTGCCAAGTATTCACTTTAAACTTACTGCTTTGCAGGGTACTGCTTTATGGGCAGTTCTAAAGGGAAGCTTTGCTTCCAAATGCTTGTATCTGTTCAATGGACTGTCACAGTGAGCAGCTCTGAGCAAATGCACCAAATTTATAGCAGCACTGGAAATACAGAAGACTACTGAGCCCTCTGCCCAATAAAACGACTACACTTAGAGCTCTTCTGTGTGCTTCCCAACTCAGATAAACCAGGTAAACACCTCCTGTCACTAGATGAATAATCCCAGTCCTCCTCATATAAAAGCACAGTAAAAGAGTGTCCGAAGTACAATGCTACCACAAACTTAAACTTATTGAAAGATAGAAGGATAGGCAATGTGTAATTCAAGATATCAACAGCAGTGTACTTTAAACAGCTAACAAAAATGTGATTATTCAATAAAAGTACTTTGCATTGTGGAAATGAGCCAAGAGCTTCTCAGCTGTGCAAGAAGTGATACTAGCACTAAAAACAAGATAAGGTGATTAATAAGCCTTCATGCCAATAATGTGACTACATGTAGGAATCTGTAGTGTATTTTCTCACCCTATGCACACCAGGCTACCACCCACTGCCACTAGATGGAAAATTCTCAATCCTCTTGATGCAAAAACACAGAAAACAGCTTGCTAGATTGTAAAAATGTACTACTTTATCAAACAGCTAGCCGGACAATGAATTCAGAGCAAGTAAATCAGCAGAACAGACAATGAGAGGTTAAACTCACCTTTTTTTCAAACTAAGCACAGGAGAAAGGCAAATAAATAATTCAAAATAAGCACAAGGAAAGGCAAATAAATAATTCAAGACATTAACAACAGTGCAGAAATGGAGAAGCTTGCAAAGCTCAGTTCATAGTAAGGAAGAGCAGATTACAAATCACCATGTTTAAAAAGCAGAGCAAGGAATGGGGGGGGGGGGTCATGGTAAAATCACCATCAGGGAGTAATCAACAGTTCTTGCACTTTTTGCAGACCTTGTGTTTTATCAGAAAAGACAAGGCCATAGATATACTCTGCATATTTAAATATCACCAGGTGTTCTTGGTCACTTGGTGGTATTTAAGTATTACCAGGTATAGCTTTGGCCATTTAGGGGCTGTTGAAAGGATGCAGAAAAAAGCAATTTTAATGAGTAGCACAGATTTTTTCCCGTAATTAAGGTTATTGTTCAGGCCATCATTGGATGAAGTTATTACAGTGCAGTCCTTGTCAGTTGTGATGTGTTGAAAGGATGCAGAAAAAAGGATAGTCAAAGAACAAGGCTGAATTTATTTCCTTAATCAAGATTTTTTTCAGGCCATCACTGGATCAAACTTGTTTTTTAAAATACTCTGAAATGCATGTCTGAGTATCTAGGACCCTCATGGTCTAAGCACATTCATTATTCCAATTATCAGAGTGCAGTCTTGCCTATGAGAAACTGTGAGAAAAGAAAAAAAAAACAGTAAACTTTGTGGGTTAGTCAGAATGGATGTTGAACTTGGGGCACCAGGTGATGTACATGTGGGGGGGTGCCATGAAACCTTTCACCTAGTCATCTAAGGCCAGCCCTGTATAAAACAGTGTCATTCTGGCACGATTTTGCTAAGCATATCTATTAACTCCCAGATACACACCATTAGTTGGGTACTAATACACAGTGAATGACAGCATACAATTAAGTCGTGTTTCTTTTTAACTTATTTAACTGCACAACTCTTAAGATTGTTAATGCATATACTTTATATACCATGGTTACTGTATCCATGATAGACCTTATTATACCTGTTACAACCATTTATTCTATCAGTTGCACCTTGCTGATCAAGATATTTAAATAGATGCTGTAGGTCTTCCTAAGCATTCACCTATAATGCACCTGGGAACATATGAATATGAGTAGTAAAACAATCCATAGCCTGGAAATGTTGAGGTAAAAATGCAGCATTTACTCCAAACAGGAAAAGAATCACAAAGCTTTCAGGATCAACCCTTCATCAATGATGATCACTGATTGTGATTCTTTTCCTGTTCGGAATAAACGCTGCATTTTACCTCAACGTTTCCAGGCTTTGGGTTTTTTTACTACTGTTTTGCATTTTGTATCCTGCCTGGTTTACCTACATGCTGTTCTTATTTCTTTGAACATATGAATATGAATAACTGACACAAAATGCTACTGCTGTATATTATTTTCCAGGAAACAGTACAGATCATTAAGGACAGCATTACATATGTATGGATGCTAGCAGTTCTCATTCATGATCTCTTACCCACCGAATAGTTGTGTGCAAATTCAAGGATCAGGTTCCTGAATACTTAATTTAGTACATACCTGATGAAATAGAATAAAGTCTGTTTACTTTTTATGTAAACAGCAGGAATAGTTTGCAAGTGCTTGCTAAACTGTCCATTAGCTAAGCTAAAATCTCATCAGCAAACAGCAAAGCTGGTTACTTGGAGACCTACTAGATTATCCTGGTCATTTGTAAATACCCATTTGAGCAAAACAATGTTGCAAACAACACTGGTAATAACTAAACAACTTTATCTCAAGTTTCAAATGATGTTCTGGCTATTCCGTTAGGCCACTTCTATGTCCAGACTTGAAGCTTGGTTCCCTGCTGAGCAGACTAGAGTTAGGCAGCTTCTGTAATCCACTTGCATGATGAGGGTCAGCTGAACTTTACAAAAATTGTAAATCTGCTAAATCAATTACATTGAGCATGGGTGTTATGTATCAGCTGCTGATGGTACTGTGGTACTTATGGGACTACTTGTTAACATTTGTGGTATAGAAAACCAAACCAAACATTTAAAGAGTTACAAGTAGAGGCAGACTCACAAAATTTAGCCACTCTAGTAAACTTGCAACACAAGTTAGAATGATTCATACCAATAACATATCAGTCTTTGAACTTAAAGTGAATGATAGATATTCAAAGTGGGAGAACATGCCAACAAAACTCCTTGTTAGTATAGTATAAAATAGCAAAGCTCAAACAGGCCAGGAAAATCAAAAATTTGATCAGTGAGCAAGGAACTACTTTATGGTATGCCATTCACATATTAAATGTCTTTAATTCAACTTATCATAATATGTATCCTCAACCAGCTTTCAGATAATTCAACAAGCATTAGATAATTTATAACTCTTTCACCTCCAAGAAAGTTTCCAATACCCTCCTATCAAACTGGGAAAATATGTTTAGGTGAAAGAAGGTTGAGACAGATATCAAAGGTCTTCAGATGGGGAAACTGATGTGGCCTGATGGCTATAAAAACTTCATCAAGAAATTATTTCCAGTATTAACTACTATTTATAACCATACTAGAAGTCATGGTATTAAAGGTATTCACCTCAACCAATCCACAACTATCTTCATTTGAAAACTCTGCATTAATAAAGAAGTAACAGACTCTACATTAATAAAGATGTTCAGACATCTTACTAATTCATATTTAAATCAATGTTATAAATATGATTCTAGCTAAGTGATTTTTAGCTATAGAAAACTTTATTATGTCAGGCTTTTAGTCGTTTTTTTTGTTAGTTTGAAAGCCTGACAATTGACTAATGACATATAATCACTATGATTTCAGTCAAGAAATTATCTTTGTTCTAGATGCCAGCAAGGCTTTCAATAAAGTATATATTTCTTAACTGTCAAGACTGTTATCTAATTATAACTTCCCAATTTTTCTTGCCATATTTTCCATTACTATATCAGTCTGAATGTCGAGCTATAAACAAAATTATTTAATTTTCAATCAGAATATGTACTGTCACCCAACAAGAACCCTACCCCCACACCTTTTAATTCTCACTTTATAATCATTGTTTGAAAAAAATGCCAAAATATACAAACTCAACAATCGAATTTACCTCTTTTCCAGACAATATCCTGAGTTATCTTCATAGCCTCTCCACCTCTATGAAACTTGTATTAAACATCATTGATATCTACAATAAATTCTCAAATTACATACTTAATCTAGATATATCATCATTCTTTCTGTTAGCCCTTAGATCAGCAGATTAAAACATCCCATCCAATATCATCCTTACAGATTAATATCTCCATTCAATGAAATATAGTACTTGTGGATAAAATACAAACCTAACCAAATTATTTTTTTTTACTTTCAGCTTCAACAAAATTTTGAACCAGATTAAGAAATACATAGAAAATGGGTTAAGATGAAATTTAAATTACTAACAAAATCAGATATCATTAAAATGAAAATGTTCTCTAAATAATTTTGCTTCTGCAATAATACTATTTCACAAATTCCAGCAGAATACTTCAATTCAATTCAGAAGTTTTTTTTCTCCTCTGGAATTTCAAATCTCCCTGACTGATCCTTTTTTTTTTGTTTGTTTGTTTTGTTACTGTACTCAAAAAATAAAGAACATTTAAAAATAGTTAGTCTATAATTACACTATAATTACTCTCTACAAACCCACACATTGGGTGAAAATCTAAAGTTCACTGAACACATGAGCTAAACCTCTTTAGCCATTCCTTTGTCACATTGACACATCCATTTAAAAAATATTTACCATTAATGTTGAGGCACTTAATGGATTCTCAAAAACTTACTCAACGCTGGGCCCAAGGTTTGAATTCAAACAATGTCAGCCTATATCAGATCTTAACATAACCATTTAAAAAGTACCTTTCTCTAAAGAATATTCATTTGCTAAAAGGTAAAATAGTTCCTAATGTTCTGAAAGTTCAAACACTAGCTTTGACCAAACAACAATTTACTGATTCAAATTTGAAACTAAACTCATAACCACATGTAAACCAACTTAGGATAGCCCTAGCCAAACTCCTACCAGTTATTAATATAAACCAGTCAAAACGGAATATAATAACTATGTGGTTATCTAGACTTGCACACAAGTTTAATCTAGCCATGATTTATAATTTATATACCACAAATATATTCATTAGCTTACTGGCCTAAGATTTCTACAAATTATAATTTTGTTATAGACTGTCAGGAACTCTGGACTGGAGCATGCTGTCATCAACAATTCACAGTTTTTCTTAATTCATATTTTTTCCCCATAATTTGAATGCCATTGCAATTCTAAATTCAGCACTACAGCCTTCTTGTACAGATAAAATCGCAGACTTATTTCATACACTTTGGGAATGCATTTGGTCTCATCAACTTTCAGAACTGAAATGATTTTCTATATTGTATACTGGCTTTCTGGACTAATTGTATTCTCAACACTATTACAGATAAACTAGGCAAAAAGATAATGCAGTGCATGGAGCATCACAATTACACTGGAAAATTGGGAAACACTGGCTTGTACAGCATATTTCTGACATCAGAAATGTATATGCTTTTCAAAAAGCATCAGTCACCACTATTTAGCTCTAGTCTCCTGCAACAGCATTAACAGTTGTCAGTGGTCACCACAGAGCAGCAAAATGAAAATAGTAAACATTTTGGGCACTTTTAAAATATTCTACTAAAATTGCATATACAGAAGCAAACACTCTAAATAATAAAACAAATAAGTCTGCATCAGTTTTTTACTGCATATGCATTCATATACATTAATATATAATGCCTTATTAATATTCATTAAACCTCCAAACAATATAACCTGATAGTAAAATATAGATTAATGTTTCTCTATTAAGAGGTTCAGTAGTATCCAATAATTATATTCTGCTATTTTGTTTGTTTAATTTCACCTTAATATTATTGTACTAATAAGTTCAGTTGCATCCAATAATCATATTTTGTGGTTATTTTGCTTGTTTGTTTTTACCTTAACAGTAACCATTTGTTTTGGGCACACAACAGTGGTAGTATTTATAAATTCTATAAATGAAGGCCTAACCTCATTTTCCACTTCTTTGTAGTTGCTTTCATAACTATTGCTAATAAGCTCCAGAGAACTAAGAACTGACCCGTGAGTACACCTCCAGGCACTGGAGCATTAAACAACAACAAAAGTTTAGTTAATATAACTGTATCAGACAATATTTACAGGAAACATTTTTTTCCACAAAAAAAGTTGCAAAATGTTTGTAATCATAAACCATATGTTGAAAGTCTATTTTTACAAAGGATTTGCAACTCCGACAACCAATACATCCCTCTTTTTACAACTTTTGACATTTTATAATGTCTAAATAAATTGTTTAGCACTTGCTTACATTTTTCTGTGGTAGCTGCTTTCCATGTTGCAGTTGTGTTTTACAGCTTTCAAAGCTGTGAAACATTTAGCACTACTGTACTATTATTTTCTTCTCAGACTGCGGTGGTGGTGCTGCGGTAGCATTGTCACCTCACAGTAAGACGTTGTCCTGTTCAGTTCTCAGCTAGAGCATCTTCTGTGTGGAGACATGTGTGAATGGGCGTACCTCAAAGTTTGTGCATCAGAGCCGGCAACTCGGCACGTAAAAATCTACTGCCAATCATTAGCAGACCAGAGTTCCGCTGTGGCGACCCCTAAACAGGAAAAGCCGAAAAACACATTATTTTTTTCTCAGCTGTTGTAGTATATTGGAATAGGCAATACTCTATTTACTTTAAAAAGTGTCATGATTGGGTCTGTCTGATCACAAGCCAGGTTCTTAGGTGTTTCCAATGTGGATGTCAAGATTCACTTCTAGAACATCACTCTCAGTGTGAATTTCTTGATATCCATGTTTCAAACAAGTGGCAGCCTAATTCTGATAAAAACCTACCATAATCTTCTATATTGTAGGTAACATAATGTCAGCTTGAAACATGTTTTAACAGAGTTTCAATATCTCTGATAAAACTGAAGAACTTTATTCAACATGACTCCCTTAAATATAGAGGTTTTATGAATAAAAAAAATCCAAACTTTTGAATAAATGCAATAAAATCTGGTTTTGAATTTTTGTACCCTTGTCAGATCTCTGTTAAAGATTAAAATGTTGCTGTAGTATTATATTTGTGGTTTGTATAACATATTCCTATCTGCTACAAACTCTGGTTTCTGTGAAATATTTTGACTATTTTGAACCAAATATTTACATGTACTATTACAAGTTCATACTTGTTATGTTGTGTTTATCCATATGTACTTCATATTAGGTGAAATTGTCAATAAAATCTGATTGTTTAAAGATTTTTGTTTATTCTTAGGCAGGGTAGAACATGTTTATGTTTATTATAAACATATATTTATTAAAGGATGATTCCTCGGGTAATACATTATCCAAAGTTGCATAACTGCATCAACGTAAATTTTAAAGGGAATTCTAAGGTAAAGCTGTTTAAGGAAGAGATTAAAGTAATTTCAGAATTGTGCTTACAAATACAAATTCACCATAGCTTTAATGCGATGTGTGTACAATACATCTGGATGTGATAAGGTTCCCAAGGTCAATGCAGTGGTTTCTTGCCATAGGCATGCAGTACTGGATCAATGGGGACATAATGATACAAACTACTGTTGTATTCTTGTCAGGGTTGGGTAATTTTTTGAGAAGTAAAGTAGAGAACAGGCATTTCTGAAGAGTGTTGTTCTGCTAGTTGTGGACTTGTATCCATTGAACACTGCTGAGAGTGCAGTAATAATGGCTGCATGTTGAATAACCTGCATGAGCTCTGCTATTCTGTTGTAAGTGTGCTTTCGAGGTTGATTAGTAAAAAGGCAATCATGAAAATCTGAGGCATAAAAGAGGCTTGAGAGCAAACAAGTTCCTGCTGTGCTGACAAAATCAGTTATAACTTTCTTTGCCCTGTAAAGTGTGCCAGCACCCTACTTGTTTTTTTTTTTTTGTTTTTTTTTGAATGACTGTTTCACATGAAATTTGAATCTGAGTTCTTGACTAAGTGATAAGTTAAACAGTTTTGCTGAGGTGTTGCGATCACAGATTCAGTCTGCCTCGTATCATTTGAGCGCTGTATTAAAACTGTATTGCCATGGTTACTAGTGAAGAGTAAAGCTGTCATGTCAGTTGTGTTGAACTGCATATCACAATTCTTTAGAATTTATCTCTTACAAATAGTAGCCAGGGCTGTTTATATCACTGTTGCTATCTGATGATAATAGTGTGGCATTATTTGCATTTTGAATTTGCCTGCATGCACACTGGAGGAAATCAAAATGGTCCACAAATGTAGTCACTAAATATGGGATTAGGCTATTTATTTGGGGGACCTGTAGGATGATGGCTTCTGGTGAATAAATGTAAGTTTTCCATCTAACAGCATTGGAAATTGAGTTGAAATTACTAGAGAGCTGCTGCAATGAGAGATTTTCATTGCCACAGTTCACAAGTCTTTGCAGTGGAATGTAATATTTAGATGTGTCAAAAATTTTTCACATATCAAAGAGGTATGCACCTCCATACTGTCCTGGATTGGGTCTGCTTCTTAAAACTCAGTGAGTGACAGAAATGAAGTCTCAGTTCTGTGACCTGAGCACAACCCATTTTGACAGTCAGAAAGTATGTTATTTTCCATTAGGTATAGTGGAATCAGTTTATGCATGGTTTTCTCCAGAATTTTATAATTCATTGAGTTGTGTGCTGGATTGATTAATTAGCACAGAGACTGAGTACATTATTGCAGGCACAGTTAGCTTTTGGGAAGTTGGAGGTAAATCACCAGCAGTTAAGGTTCAAGGTTTGATTTTTCTTACTCGTTTCTGTGTTGTTTATTGATATGTGTTTGGGGTAGAGAGTAGGGATGGTATTAGTCATGCAAAATTGTTGCCCAAGCTATGGATGTTAACAAATGAAGTGTTACAGGTCATAAAGTATGAATGTAGATCCAGTGCTGTGTACTGTAGGGGCAGAATTTGATGGGTGAGCTCATCCAGAGTGAAAGAGGTTGCTGATACTCCACAAAAAACATTCAGGATTCTGTCAGTCATTGTTCTTCTGTGTTATTCAGTAGGCTGTCTTGCTCTTTATCATTTCACTTTTGACTCTGTTAAGTTCTTCATTGAAGGGTTGTAGATGTGATCATGTTTTTTTTTTTATTGATTAGGTGCAGCATCTGTCCAGGGCAGTGACTTGGTTTTCAATTTTCTTTGTCAAATAGGTGCCATGCTGTTGAGGATGAACTGAAATACATAGTTAAAAAAGTAGCTGTTTGTACAATGAAAAGTACTGTTAAAGAGTAAATTGATTTATGTGGTTGCAAGTTAAATGATATAAATCATTTAACTTGATTAAGGGTATTGGTAAAGACATAATATTTGAAATTCGTTGTGCTTCTAGAAGAGTTGATATAATGGTGTATTCTGTTCACATCTTGTGACCAGCAAGTGAAAAGAGATATGAGAGTCACTAATTTTATTTGGAATACTTCTAGTCAGAAGTACTTTACTGGGGGATGATGATACAATCAAATCTAGGATATGTTCTCCTTTAAAGTCCCTTCTACTTTAGTTATTCAAGTGGTACCTTAGATGAGTTGGACATGTCCAGACAGTTGCAAAGCCAGGTGTATGTATTTATCAGCTTCTGGAGGTATTAGTTCTGGGTCCAACCCTGTTCATGTGATTTGGCACAGACTTTATATGAAGCTTGTAAAGCTGGATTTTTTTTTTTTTTTGCACAACACTGAGATTGGAGGAGTGGTCATGGCTGATGAAGTAAGGAAGGAACTATATATGGTATAAAGGGTGTTAACTTTACTGCAACTCATCCATGCTACACATGGGAACTAACAAGCCGTGGAGTGGAATATTCAGCTGGAAGGATTAGGCTGAAAATCAAAAAAATGAGAAGGATATTTATGTTGTCATTACAAATCCCTAAACCACTAGGCACAACATGAAGCAGCAACAGTGAAGGCAAATCAAGTGTCATGGAATAAATGGTAAGAAAAGGAATGTAATGATGCATGTATATAGCACTGACAAAGCCATAGTTTGAGTTCTGTGTATAATTCTGGAAGTTTCGTAGGAAAAGTGAAGTCCTGGTGCCTTGGAAGTACACAGTAAGGCAACTAGAATGGTGATGGGGGCTGTAGGTATGAGAACTAAGGACAGCTCAATGTTTTTTACTTGAAAAGAAGAGACATAACTATATGACAGAAAGAAAATGTATTTATTTATTTATTTATTTATTTTCAGTTTGATTACCGGGTAAGTCCACTGGTCCAAGAAGTGTCCATTTTCAGTGGAGGCCCGGGGAGAAAAGCTCCATAAGCAATACAATGAAATAAAGGTTACATAATGTTAAAGGTAAAATACAAGAGTAAAATTCATATAGTCAGGAAATACAAATACATAAAATGTGCATAATAAGACAGTGCAAATTCAGATTTTTTTTTTTGTGGCAATACAGATATTTACAATATTTACATACTTGGAGTCAAGTGAATGTCAGCTGAGTCTGGTTAAGCTTGAGGGTAGAGAGGAGCAGGAGTATGGAGAGCTCAGTGGAGAGAGATCCCTAGAATTTATATCAGGTGAAAGCAGGAACATTTCCATTTGGATGACAGGTATAAGAAAAGTTGGGTCTTGAAGGATTCAGAGTTGGGTATAGTCCTAAGAGAAGGCGGGAGGGAGTTCCATTTGTTACCTAGAGAGAAGGAGAATAGAAGCTGGCCAGCGGGACGTTTGGGTTTGTGGATGAAGATTAGGTTTTGGTGTTCAGATCTCGGAGATCTGTTTGGGGTGTATGGTGGAAGGATGTTTGTTAAGGCTGGGCATGAATCTGGGTAGAATATTAGTTTGTGAGCGGTGGTTAGTTGGAGATAGTCTAGGTGGTTAGGGAGTTCTAGCCAATTTAGAGATTATAGGGTAAGGCAGTGGTGAGTTGAGGTTTTAGATTTAGTGGTGAATTTAGAGATCTTATTATAGCAATTTTCAAGTTTTGAGGTATTGGAAGTAGACAGATTGGTTAGAAGAGGGGCTCCATATAGTAGCAAGGGTAGAAGGTATGTAATTGCCAGGGTGTGCTTAGAGGAGTAGGAAAGAAATTGGTTATTCCTGTAGAGCATACCTAACTTTGGTGGGTTTTCTTTATGTTTTGTTGTATGTGGAAATTGAATTTTAGGTGTTCGTCTATGGCAATGCCGAGGAGTTTTGCAGAAGGAACCACTTCTATAGCAGTGTTGGTTTGGCTTAGGACTTTGAATGTATTTTTGTCAAAGGAGGAAACCCTGGTAGGGGTGAAAATTAGTATTTTAGATTTATTAGAGTTGAGGGAGAGATGGCTTTGATGCATCCAGTTCTCTGTAGTGGAGAAAGCTATTTGTGTTTTAGTCAGAAGTTCAGGAACATTAGAGGAGGCACAAACTAAGGTAGAGTCATCAGCATATTGGATGACTGTAGTGTCAGGAATGACAGAGTGAAGTTTATTTATAAAGATGTTGAAGAGCATGGGTCCAAGGATGGAACCCTGGGGAATGCCAGTAGGTGTAGGCAAGAAGGAAGAGGTAGAGTTCTGCCATCTGACAGCTTGAGATCTGTCTGATAGGTAACTGGAGAACCAGGATAGAGTATTAGGGGAGAGATTAAGGTTGGCGAGATGAAAGAGTAGGTGTGTATGGGAGATGGTGTCAAAGGCTTTAGAAAGATCTAGCAGTACTGTGGATACAAGAAGTCCAGAGTCTTGGGCTCGATTGACTGTTTCAAGGAAGGATAGTAAGGCAGTTATGGTGCTGTGGCCAGGGTGGAAACCGTGTTGGGTGGGTGTAAGTAGGTGATTCTGAATTAAGAAAGGCAAAAGTTGGTGGTGGACACATTTTTCTAGAATTTTAGATATTGGAGGGAGTAGGGCGATGGGGAGGAAATTAGAAATAGTGGTGTTTTTACCTCCTTTGTGGAGAGGTAGAATGTAGGCTGAACGCCAAAGTTTGGGTACATATGACTCATTTAAGGATCTGTTAATCAAGATGCTAATTGGGAGAGCAATACCTTCAGCTGCGCATTTGAGGAAGGAGGAGGGTATGTTGTCAGGGGCATTAGAGCATGGCTTAAGTTTAGATAAGAGCCTTTTTATGAAGTTGATTGAAACTGGTTTGAACTGGAAATTAAAGTGACATTTATTAAGGTTGTTGGGTGTTGAGGAGAGGGAGTTGGGTGGATTATTGTTTGGGAATGTTTTGGTTAGTTTAGCTATGGATTCTGTGAAGAAAGTGTTGAAGTGAGAGCTCATCTCCTTGTCAGTTAAACTAGGGCCAGGGCAAGGATTATTCCTGGACCCTGGGTGGAGAAGGGAGTTTACTGATTTCCAGAACTGTTTTGGGTTCTTATTATTTTTTGGACTGAAGTTTATTATAGTAGATTTGTTTGTCTAAAGTGATTCGTTTTTTACTTGGTTGCGAAGTTGGGTGTATTGGAGCAAGGCAGAAGGCAGTTTATTTTTCTGATAAAGCTTCCAGGATTTGTCTCTGTGGTGCATGATTTGTTTGGTTTCTTTTGTCAGCCAAGGAGCAGAATTAGTTTTGATTTGTTTGTTTCTTAGAGGGGCTAGGGAGTTAAGAGTATTTAGGAAGATAGTATTAAAATGTTCTACAGCATTGTCTATGGGGAGAGTGTTTAGGATTTGCCAGTTAATTTGTTTGAAAGTGTTTGTGAAAATTGTGGGGTTAAAGTTGCTAAGATTACGAGTTTGAATGTACTGGTGATGATATTGGGTGGAGTTAGCTGACCGATGAGTGAAGGCAGGGAGATGGTCACTGAAAGTGTCGGGGATGGTGCCTGAGAGAATTATTTTGTTTGGATGGGAAACTAGAATCCAGTCTATGATGGATCCTGGAGGGTGGATTTTGTTAGGACGAGTTGTTGAATGGATTACTTGGGTGAAGTTGTATAGGTTAATGGATAGGGAGGGGGAAGGCATGTTGATTTTATTTCAATCAATATTAACGTCGCCTAGAATGTAGGTTTCATATTTTATTTCAGTCGAGGCCCTGTGAAGAATATTAATCCAAGCTTGTACTTGGTGGATTTTGTTGTTAAGGCTCTGGGCATTGATAGTGAAGAACTTAAGAGTGTTAAGAGAGTAAGTAGAAGAGGAAGGGGGGAAAGGGTTAATTGTAGTACGGGAAGAAGGGGGTGGAGGGAAGGAGTTGTTTGTATTGAGACAAGGGCCGGGGTTAGGATGGATATCTCCAGATAAGGCTAGGGCATTACTGGCAGTAGCTTTTGGCCTTTTGGGTTTGTATAGTAGGAAGAAAAAATGGCCATTAAACCTATGAGGAGATCACAAACTAATATAACAACATAAGATGAAGTAAAGAGCAGAAACAATTAACTGAAATCATCAAAATACTAAAGCTGGTTATGAACTCACATTAGCATCAAAAGCTGAGCTAACTTTTTTAACTATGATCCAATAAATGAAGAGCAAAAACAGTCAATGTGCTACAGTATCAGTTAACTAATTACAACCTTGTGACACCTCCAGGCATTTCTGTAGTTATAGGTAACTATCTGACATCTTGGAACCCACTTTACTGAGTACCAAGATATGAATACCAAATAAATATCTAGACTTACATATACCAAGTCCAAGATTGTTGTTTTTAGAATATTCCCTTGAAAAGGTCACGATTAACAATGTAATCTGTTTATTTCTTCATCCTGCATATTAATTACCTTACAATGTTGAATGCCATACCAATAAATGTGAACTCAGTATTATTCACCATCCTGTTTCACCTGTCTGCCTTTTCAGCAGTATGAACATATGCAATTCAGTACTGCATAATGCTATACCTATATATACATACATATATATGTATATGTATATATATATATATATATATATATATATATATATATATATATATATATATATATATATATGGGTCTACTTCATAACACTGAAATTTCATAATGCTGAATTTCATAACACTGAGACCATAACATCGAAAATTCAAAACACTGAAAACCCAGAACATTGAAAGTGTGCTTCATAACATTGAACACTACATTGCACAAGTAAATAAGATCCCCTCCACCTACAACACCTAACTAACAAACACAGTTTCTACTACATTTCTGCAGGGGGGCAAGCCCCCCCCAAACCCCACCTAAATTAAATATACCAACTCCAAGATTGCATGCACTACAGTGGAAAAAAGTTAATGTCCTAACCTCACTGTATCACAATCACCATACACAGAGGTTAGGAAATTAACTTTTTCCACTGTAATGTGATCTTGGAGTTGGTATATTTAATTTATGGGAGGTCTGGGGGGCTCGGGGGTGCATGGGGACTTATGCCCCTGCAGAAATGTAGTAGAACGTGTGTTTGTTAGTTGGGTGTTGTTATAGGTGGAGAGGATGTTATTTACATATGCATTGTAGTTTTCAATGTTATGAAGCGCACTTTCAATGTTCTGAGTTTTCAATGTTTTAGGTTTTCACTTCAGTGTTTTGGGATTTAGAAGTTCTGGTCTCAATGTTATGAGATTCAGCATTATAAAATTTCAATGTTATGAAGTAGACCCATATATATATATATATATATATATATATATATATATATATATATATATATATATATATATATACACACACACACACACACACACACACACACACACACACACCCCATATATATATATATATATATATATATATATATATATATATATATATGTATACACACACACACACACACACACACACACACACACACACGCACATATATGTGTAGAAGTTAGGGGGTAGACGGGGGCCAGACCCCTCCAATAAACAAGTTAAGAGCAATATTAGACATTTACTCTTCTCCTGCATTTTAGTCTTTTCTGTTTTTTCAGAATCTTGGGTCTCAGAAAAGTGATAGGGAACTGTGGCTGTCCTACTGACACCTCTAGACATCTAATATAGCATGAGTATGTGACACCTCTAGACATTTAATATAGCATGAGTATGTGACACCTCTAGACATTTAATATAGCATGTGCACATGACACCTCTAGATGTCTAATACAGCATGTGCATATGACATCTCTAGACATCTAATACAGCATGTGCATATTTGCATTAATAATTCCAAAACCGTGCTACATACAAGTTATTGAAAGATTTCATCATAAAGCTTACATGATCAATAACACAATT
The DNA here is from genome assembly GCF_019279795.1 of Protopterus annectens. Lineage (NCBI taxonomy): Eukaryota > Metazoa > Chordata > Ceratodontiformes > Protopteridae > Protopterus > Protopterus annectens. The sequence goes on from NC_056745.1 coordinate 977,359,730, forward strand.
CCACTGATATCTGACCTCTGTTTAATACTGCTAAAGAGACATTAATTACTGTCCAAGTTCCTTTTACTTATATTGTCATAATTTTCATATTTTTCTAAACATCTCCACAACTAAATAACAAGAAAGAACTGCATAGCCTGATGTGAAACCCCACATGCTGGACAAAGTAATGTTGGCAGTATGTGTGTAGATTTACTGGTTACTGAGGTATTTTATGTTGTTTAGAAAATGTTGCAAAACTAATATTTAAGATTTTATGTCTTATAAAATCTAGTTTAAGGCCTAGTATCTAATCAAGGCTATCACTGTAAAGATTTGCTTGTGCTGAATAGTTTGCCAACTTTTTTCTTTCATAACTCTCATGATTCCAAAGATTTGAACATTTATTTAAAATGTAAGGACATAACTTGATTTTTTCAAAAAAACTCAGGATGCAGTCATTTAAAGTTATAGCATGAACCTCCCGATCTCCATTAGAGTAATCAAGAATATTTGTAACCATCAGATATGTCCAAATAATCTGGCTGAGAATTTTAAGAATAATGTTATATAGTCCACACACTATCAGGAATAAAATATTTCAAGTAAGGGTTCCTTCCCTCTAAACTGCACAGATATCATTAAACAAACAGCTCCATGAACCAGGTCAACATTCCAGGTATATTTCTTTAAAGTACTGTACTGAATTTCACTCCATATACTCCTAAATAAACTCCTCAAACAAGATATGCACAGGAACTCTGACGTCAGGCAGTAGTTGTTCTGATACACAAGGGTGGACCCACATTAAATCCTAATAATTAAACACTTTATTAGCTTGATATGTATTTTGTAAATCATATCAGTATAGATGATCATGTCATGTAATGGATCAGCAGCTGGTTAAAAGGAGAAACCCAGTATGTTATAAGTAGTAGTACATTATCTGAACAAGTTGAGATGAACAATGGACTCTTTTAATGTTTCATACTTGCAACCTTCACCCCACTCTTTGCAGTTTTGTTTTCCTGAAACCCTAGTGGAAAAAAATCTCTAGATACAAATCACACTGATTATCATAAGTTATCTAACATATCACCTGGAGATCCTGTACCTATTAAAATTGCTTTGGATAATGTCAGTGCATGGTGCACTCACCATAGCCTAGCTTTCAATGTCAAAAGACCATTTCACCTACATAACGTCCTAAAAACAGATAATGTAATAGGTGATATGGGAACAATGGTAGACAGTGGTCTATCCTTTGATCAGAAATTTACATTATCTGTCAGGAAAACCTTTGGAGTAGAATAAATTACTAGCAGATGCAATGGGACATAAAAAATAAGTCATTATTCCACTTTACACCTCCCTTATCTGCCCTTCCATTGAATACAACGGATCATCATGTAATTTCTTAACTCAATGTTTTGCTCAACCAGAAAACTTACAGGAGTAAATAAAAAAATGAGGGTCTTAATAGCATGGCTCCTCTTACAGATTTAAAACTCTGAATTAATTAATTATTTCATGTAGATTACTTATGGGAAAGTTCTGCCTGAAGAGCTTTTGATCATCTTTAGGACCTTTAGAGATTTTCTTCTGCTTGAAAGTCTTGTACTTCAAGCATATAACAGGGGGAGCAAACCCATGTGCATTCAATTACATGCTAAAATCAGCATTAAAAATACCAAAAACTGAAATGGGTACATTATACAGACACCAGTATCTCTGGTATGAGCTGCTATTGAAGTTAAGGAGTGTATAACCATAACTACTTCCAAAAGCACATGTCCAGAAAAACACATGGTTAATAGCAAATTCCTTTGTGGTACAATAGGAGTCATATTACTGATAAATATTAAGTCAGGACCTTGATTTTCAAACCTGTAAAAACCTATGAACTTACCTGGTGATACAAGGCACTGATATGGCAATGTGAGGGGATTTTGCTGAAATAAATGGATGTGGCAGGAAGAAGTCACATGACATGACCAGACTAGTTGATTTAGAGAGGGCAATTCAGGCTGGACATGGGAAAATACTTTTTATAGACAGAGTGGTTACAAGAGGAACTACAACTAAACTGGGCAGTAAAGACAGCTGGTGTTTTCAAATTAGCTGAAAAATCTTAAGAATACTGAGATGGTAGGGAATAAGGCAGCTACCATAGTCTGTAGTTTGGCTAATCATTTAGGCAATTAAATCACCTGTTTTGTTAAATAATAAATAAATGCATTCAATACAAATTGTAATGAGGGAAATATAAAACCACAGTGCCTTGGCTTTGACTTTCTAATTTGAACAACACCACCTAAGGTACTAGATGCTTCATAGTTCAGTTGTGGTAACTATATTTTCTCAGTATTCAGTGAAGTTTAAAGTATTATTTTCTAAGTAGAAAGATTTATCCAAAGTTGCATGATATTGTTATTCTAATCTTTTGTAATGCTGCTTCTTTAAAAAAAAACAAAGCAGTGAGTATAAGTTAAAAAGTTAGCCCAAGCATTCCCTAACTTCCTCACACCTACCCACCCATACCAAAGTTGTCTCTTTAAAATCAAAATTGGTCCATAACACTACCAGTTCAAGAGTGATGCTTTAATACTTGACATGAAGAATACAGCAAACTGCATATTGGGATTTATAAACATATATTGGGAGTGCTAGAATAAGGACTTTACAGATATATGCTTATGTGAAGTGTATGCATAAGTAATACCTTTCAGGGTTAATTCTCTCTGTCACATCATCCTTCTTGAAACACTGCTTTCTGCAAGTAAGCTGACTGAGTCAGGAGATGTAATTTCTACTTATCTTGTACTTGTTGCAATCTGATTATAGAGAATGTATGTATATTTTCATTGCTCTAGGAAGTCAATAGAGGGATTGAACCTCAGCTGCTGTAAAATAAGAATGTGAAAACAGCCAGATCTTACCTTTCCTTTCCTATAATGGTGTTTTATTTAACACAGGCTCCCTGTTCCAGAACATATAATGGCAGTTTATCTCTGTTGTCAAATTAGCTGCCAGTAAGACATATCTAGACTGTATCTAGTTTCCATCATATTTAGAAGGAACAAGTAATTATAGTTTAGCAGAGATATATTGTGTCCAAGAATACTTTAATCCATGACTAAAGATAAGAGTTCCACAAGGAAGGTTAAATACATCCATGCTTAGAACTGAAGAACCAAAGCTTTTCAGTTTGAATTTTGTGACTAATTTGTTACCACAGGTACTCTGTGGTGACTTTCCTTTACATAGCTCCTAATTATCAAGGAGTAATCCTTGAACAATTTAAAAAACGTGCCATTCTGAGTGTTAATAAATGTTGTCCCTTATCATTGTGGCCATCATGGGGTCAACCATCTTGACAAAAGATTTACAAGGCAACTAACCTTTTCAGAAATAAGTATGAAATAACCTGGCCCGCAAGTGTAACATGGTAGAGTTAACTTTACTACACTCTTACACAAAATAAAATTATTCCAACAGCCCTTTCTATCACCAAACTTAAACACAAATACCACTTAATTAACCCTTATTACCCAGTACTTAAACTAAATTTACTAAACGTACTACTGTCAGGTGATATGAATCCTAACCCAGGTCCTATTATCAGCTCCTTTCTTCCTACCCACCCACACCACTCTCCATCCCCACCACATTATCCTTTTTTTTCAGAATAACTCCACCACATCATCCAAAAACGTAACTATACTATCTCTCAACATTCAAAGTATTCTAAATAAAGTCACTGAACTACATTCCTGGATATCAAACTACACCCCTGATATTCTCCCCCTTTTTGTAACCTGGCTAAAACTCCATATCTCTGATAGTGCAATCTTATACCCTGGCTGCAACATCATCCATCAGGATACACTTAACAAAAAAGAAGGAGGGGTAGTTATCTTGTACTCTGATACGCTCTCTCTCTCCCCTTTATCAATGTCTCCCCCAATCTCCACCCTGCAGAAGTTCTCCTAGCAAATTGTAAAATAAATAATCATAAAAAGATTGCTATCGCTGCTATATATATTCTTCCAGGAAATAATATCCCTACAGTCAAACCTTTTCTTTCCTGGATTTCACAAACTGTATCCTATGAAACAATTATATCGGGGATGTTAATATTGATTGGAAATCTCTAACCTCTGACTCCCCAAATGCCAGCATCAATCTCTTTGGATTCTCTCAAGTCACTACTCCTACCCATCTGAATAAAAATACTAATACCAGCACCACACTTGACTAGATCCTTGCATCAAACCCTGTTCTTTATCATAACCCCTCCAAACTGCCTGATACTCTTATTGATCATCTGCAACCTCTATTCAAAGACATTCCCTGCAGTTTGTACAAATCCCATCAATGCAAAGACTGTTGCAAACTTTCTAACTTCAACCCAGATACATTTAAAAATATACTTTCCTCAATTAACTGATCCTTCCACCATTACCTCCCCCTGGATGATACCATCCTAAAATTTAACGTTTTCCTAAACATCCTAAACTCCCAAGCCCTCATCAGGAAAATTAGAATAGAATCTAATTATTCTCCTTGAATTATTCAAGAACTTTATGAATTCCACCTCCACCTGTTTACAAAGCACCATTTCCAACGAATTAATCACCACCAATGTTTTTGGAGGAGTAAAAAGTACTAACATTAGGCACCTTGGGAACAATCAACTTCCCATAACCAGTTAAATATTCAAATTCAACAACAGAAACATTGTTAGAATCTATCTCATAATCATCACAAGAATCAAAAAAAGGATTATCATGAATGGATAAATCTAACAAAGAATCATCCCTTTCCCCATCATTTGCTATTTTGTCAATACTCTTATTCATGAAAAATGCCCTTAAGTGAAGTTTTCTACAAAAACGTTTGACCTCCCAAAGCAGGTTTGCTAATGTAGGTAAACGGGTAGGAACAAATGTAGTCCCTTTTAACAAGATGTTCTTAGCTTCGTCGCTAAGAACTAAATCACTTAATCTCTCTCACCTCCTCACCCTAGCCAGGAATCTCTGCTGTCAGTTAAAAAATGGCTTACAATAAACCAGCTTCTATTCAACCCTAAAAAAACTTAACTCCTCCTCTTCCTCTGTAAATCTCTCCAACACCTCAAAGCTACCTTCTCTGTCTCCTCCGTCAGCAATACAACTATCAAAGTAGAACCCCACACTAAACTATTGGGGGTCATAATTGTTGACCAACTAAAATTCAACCTTCTTATCCAACAATCCATTAAAAAACTTATCTTAAACTTAGCCTTCTCTATAGAAATAAGAAATTTCTCACAAATACATCCAAACTGTCTCTTGCAAAAGCCTGTCTACTATCTTCCCTATTATATGCTACCCCTATCCTTACCAACCTACAATCAAATTTGCTAAATAAGTTAGAACTTACATACAATAAAACAGCTAGATTTGCAGCACATCTACCCTATCACTCTCACTACTGCCTGTCTCTAAAAAAAACTACAGTGGTTAGAATTCCATCAACAACTCTTGCTGTCTCAACAACAACTGACCCACTCCATTTTAAATCAATCCAACCTCTGCCCTGCTCGCTCTACTCTCATCTCTCTCTACACTCCTAATCGCACTCTACATAGTTCTGACCAACACCCCCTAGAAACCTACAAGTCCAAAAAAATTCATTAGCAAACTTCTCTATAGTCACTCAGTTGCCAGTGCATGGAATAAATTGCCCTTACATGTAAGAAAGGTTTCTAACTCAAACTGTTTGAAAAACATTTTAAAAGTCCACCTATTAAACTCATGGACTTGCCCATGTCACGGCCCACTTAATCTTATTCTCCACTTCTCTTATAACTACTCCACCTTTTTTTTACTCCTGTTCTTCTTTCCTCCCCTATCTGACTTAATTTTTTTTAAAATATTGGACATTGTTGGAAAGTGTATGAGAATCTATCTATAATAGTACATTAGTCAATGTTCAGCATTCAAAGCCGTACACAATTGTGCATGTTACGGATATTTGTATCAGGATGTCATTCATCAGTTGCTCATTTCTGTTAGCTGTTTTCTTTCTACGGTGATAATCTGATGTATCTGAATTGGCGTTCTCTCTCACAGATGGCGCTGAGTGTTTCATTGGTCAGAGTGATCGTCTTTTGTGACGTCAAAGGAGATGGCATCACCAGAAGCAGTAGTGAAGAACCTGAAGAACATGAAGTTTTTTCTGAGCTTGGAGAGTACAGACTCTAGATGGACTACTTAAAGTTTCATATTTTCTGATGATGGTTTTCTGGGTCTTAGAGTAAAATATTTTTAAGTGATTTTAGTAGGAAATACTACTGGCAATGCTTCTTAAATACCATTTGGGTTAAGTAGTCCAGCTGAATCTTGAGGATCTGCAGTAAAGTTTGTAGTGCAATGGAGCTCTCCAACACTGATCCAGTATTAGTCCATACAGTGATAGTGCTGCTGTCTTAGGTAGGTTCTACATTGAGATGTATTTTTGCATTTCTGGAGAATCTGCATTGTACAAAGATGAAGTGAAAGGATGCAGAATGAGATGAAATCCATAACTCCAGGAAAAAGGTGTTAAGCAAATAGTTATTCAGATAATATGGCATCAGGGAACCATTATGTCAAGTTACTAATCATGATTAGAAAACAGTGCATGTAAAGGATTCTGACTACTGATAAATCATTATAACACCATAATGTTATGTTGTGGTAATCATGGGATAGTCAGTAACTAAATCAGGATTTGCAAATACAGTTTTAAAAGTAGTGTACTGAAATTGCAGCAGGTCCATAGAATGCTAGAGACAAGAAGTAACACAACTCATCCAGTTATATTATTCTTAGAAAATTAATATAGACTCTCTTTCTCTGTCAGAAAGCTTATGGATTGCAAAGTTAATTGCTATTATTACATTTCATAAGTAGATAGATTGCAAACTTAATATTTGTTATTACATAATCTAGATGACATTTGCAGTATTTAACAGTAAAATGGTAGTAAATATATAAGTACTGGACAATCGTAGAAAAGGAGACTTGAGTGCAATGGACATGGTTATTCAAGGATGTTATTGTATTAAATGCATTTTGCTTTTGAAATATGTTATAATCAGTGGTACTTAAAGTATACTGGTAATCACTATTTGTTGAGGTGGTAATATTCTCCTTTTCTTTCATTGTGTCCGTTTCTTTACTCTTGTCTTCTTTTTCCAGGTTATGGTCAATGCAATTAACATTTTATACAAGTTTGTATCTGTGGTATTCTTACACTGGTTAATCAGATTTTGTATGGTTAAATGTCTTGTCAAGAATTCTAATATATATTTACATGGTTTTGAAATGTGTGATGGTAATATTTTTATCAGCTGTACAAATTCATTTTCACAAATCTGCCCATGATGTCAAATTTTATATTCTGAGAAGTTATGGTCTGTGTTGAGGTTTGTTGACTTTAAATTTGAACTTTCTTCTGTCTATAGTCTTAGAATAAAAATATAACCAGTAATTTAGGAAATGAATACTAAAATTAAGATTATTGCTATAGGCATGACAAAAATAATTTCAGGAAGTGCATTGCTTTGCTAATGAATGACAAATATTTGCATCATTTTAAAATTTGCAGAAGTTGTTCATAATTCCCTGACAGCATTAATTAGGGTAAAGAGAAAGAAGAAAAAACGGATGTTTATTATAAGTGATGGGATGAAGGCTTGCCTCAATAGTAGTGCCAGTAATTATGAAAGGATATTATTGTGGTTTGTAGAATGTCTCTTATTTTTAAAGACATCGGAACTGCTGGGTTGAGGAAGGACACAGCTTTTTAAGTTTGTTGGAACTTTGAAGATAGTGGCAGCTAATTTAAATTATGTAAGATTTCTCTTCCTGAAAGGTTTTGTCAGTGGATGAGACATATATTATTGACCTCCATTATACATCGGTCACCTATGAGAAGCGTATTCTTTTATTCCTGGAAGTGTTATATACAGTCATTGCACATTTCTTTATAATTCAGAAGCTTATGGCCATAGTGTTGGTGGAAATCCTGCCATTGAGGATAGATCTGTTATGAAGAGTATCTGTAAAGGGAAAAAAGGAATCATTAATCCGAAACAGTTCTTAGCAAAAGCTAAGTAAAGGCGATATATCATATTATTTCAGACACAACTTGGATGGGGTAAAAGAGGCAGTGGCCATGGGTGTAACTGCCAGGTGTTATGATTGGCAGGAGCTAATGGCATGAAAGTGCAGTATCAGCATTGTTTTATGATGCCAAAAGGATATATGGTCTTTGTGATAAACCGAGATGCTGCCATCCCAGCTAGGTGGAATTTTGTAAATAATTATATGTCACTTAAAAATATTAATATGATTTATATAGAAATGTAACACTGCTAGCCCAACTACATAGAATTTTGTGAATAATTCTATGTCATTTGTAAATAGTAATATGATTTGTATGCTTGCCTTAAAATGTAAGAAAACTATATGTTCTGTACTGAGCTTCAAGAGTATAACCACAGTGCACCCTGCTTGAAATGTGTATAAACTATATGTCAATGCAAATGTATGGTTTTGTAGTAGAAATTGGAGACATATAGAGTTAACGTGCAAAACTCTAAGAAAATACGTTAAGGCAAGAGTTTTACGATGTGTTATAAAGTTAGTTTATCTCAGCTAAGAGACAGGGTGTCTAGGCTAGGGGCTTCTTTCTATTGTCTGGAAACAGAGGGAATTACAAGTTTCCAAGGTAATTGTTTTATGACTTTCAGTTTCAGGCAAGCTTCTAAGAGACAATTATCAGCTTCTGAGAGACAAGTATTTTTAACAGAGACATGTCAAAATTTAAGTTCCTACTAGCCTGGGAAACTTAGGCAGAGGTGACAGGAATGATGCAATCTGAGATGATTCAGCAGTAATGTGTATTATTAACTTAAGAACTATCTCAGAGAAAAAGTCAGTGCATTTTGTATCTTCTTCTGGACCTGTAAACATCCTCTCACCAGCACTTCTTGCCTTGCTCTGTAAGTAAGTTATTTAGAACATAGTTTCTCTTAGAGATAGATAAGAATATAGCAAGATTAGTGTACATGTTTTCTATATTTATGTGGACTGTCCTACTGTGCTATTTTAAAGTATTTCCTGTGATTCTGAACTCTATTGTTACCATGTTGAGTTAATGAGTATTGTATTTTGCTTTTATTATTTATTATTACATATATTTAAACCTTTTAATTGTGGCTGATTATGTGTAGAGATATTTAAGCTCTTAGAGTACTTGCATGTATTTGGTGACACTGTATAGGCCAGTCCTAAATAGCCTTCAAGTCTTAGTCACACTTACCATTTGGATAATAGTAACATTACACAGTAAGAACTGGTCACCCTTTGGGAAGGGCCTTTTAGTAGCTGATGAGTTGTTGATGGCAGGTGGTACTACTATATAGTCTGGGCTGAAGGGGGCATAGCTAGAGAACCTGTACCAGCCTTCCCCAGGAGTGTCTGTATGTTTGTATATAATTCAAATCTCAAAGTGTGTGTGTGTGTGTGTGTGTGTGTGTGTGTGTGTGTGTGTGTGTGTGTGTGTGTGTGTGTGTCATCTACTAGGGCAGGGACACAAAGCACTAGTTGGATACAGAGGGTGCTGGAGGTTTTGGCTTGACCACTGGGTGTGAGATCTTAACCTTATAGTGCCAGTGGGGAGTCTTATTGGGGATCTGGACAGAGAGAGAGGGAGAAACCAGCCTCAGACTGACTGTGATCTCTGTGTGCTCTTAAGGGAAATTGTACTTTACTGTGTGTGTACTGCTCATCCTCCCAATGTGCAGGTCCCTCATTGGTGTTAGTACTGAGGATTGAGGCTCCTTAATTACTGGGCCAGTGCACGGGAAGCACAGTCTTCATAAATGAATGCTGATACTGCATGTGGGCACAGGCATACATGGCGAAAGCACTGAAGTGCTCTGTGCAAGATAATTTAACTGTAGCATATTGCTTGTTACATTTTTAGTAAGCAGCTTGCTGGAGAATCTGAGCAGAAAGCTCTTTTTTTGTCTTCAGCTTTGAGAAGTCTTTTCCTTTCTGCTTTTCTAGTCTAAGTTGGAGTGGATGGGTAAGTGCCAGTTTGGGGAACTGAACAGAATGCCAGATGACCCGGCTGCAATTCTGAGTAGCAGTAGTGTAAAATCAAAAGAGATCACATCTTGTTCATTGTTATTTTTATGAAGCAAATAGAAAATCATAGCCATATTGACTTCTGAATATTGTAATATGCTTTAGGAGTCCTACAGTTTTGAAGATCTATAGAAGAGTAAAAATAGTCTAGTAAAATCAGTAGTCTTTAGTTGGAGGTCTAATGTACAAGAATGCATGGAAAGTGTGATATGTAAATGCTGCAAGTTAATAAGGGGGTGTAACCTTGTAAAGCAATTCACTGATAGATGGCTTTAGCCCTTAATAAAGTAGTAAGTGAATGCAGAAGAAATTGTAATAATGCTGAAGAACATATGTAAAGAAACAAAATGGTAAAGTAACAGACAATCAAATAATAAGAATTAATTAACACTGAGTTGTTTGAATAAATGTAACTGATCAATTAAAGTTTGATTTTTATGTAAACCCACATACTATCTTTTTTACATGAATATGAATATCTAAAGAGTTGTATTTATAAAACAAAATACTTAGGTGATATGGCAAATTATGAGAAGATTTGGGTTATACCGGTAAATGATATCTGACGTCATTAGGTTGCTGTTGTTGGCTGTGGAAAAAATGCAATCATAATAGAATCATTATGAAAGATTTCTGAATACTACATGGAAATGGCATTAAGATGGAAAACTGAGATTTGATGTATTGAAATATGAAGCCTTGTTACGTCATTCTGGACTGACTTATTTGAGAATATTTTTGAATGATCAGATTGTATTCATATCATTTGGATGTATTTACCTACATAAAGCCATATAATGAATTCTGTTCTGTATTTATTCACCTGCAGTGAATTTAAACAAAATGCAAAATTTCTGAATTTTGTTATTGAAACAGGCATTTGCAAGACTAACATGATTTACAGTTATGTTCTTTAATTATTTAATGTTCCCTATTATTTTGACCATTTTATGCATCAGTAGTTTTATTGGGTCTATACTAAAACAACGAAAGTTCAAAATTTCGAACACTCACATGAGCGGAAATACAGGAACTCGATGTTATGTTTTGATCGCAGTACTGTGAAGATCAAAATATTTGCTCTTTCCTCACTGTAGTGCGATCTCAAGTTGGAATATATATTTAGCAGTGGGTGTGGGTGGCTGCGCCCCTCACAACAGTGATTTTGAGTTCTTGAATTTCCGCTCATGTGAGCGTTCGAAATTCTGAACTTTCTTTGTTTTAATATAGACCCACTTTATTGATGTCTTGCGGGTGTTCTTTCTATGCTTTTAAAGTGAGGTTTCTGTGCTCTGCTCAGGTGGCATAATCTTGATAGAGGCCTGTTGTGCAGGCTGGAAGTTTTGTTTGTGTTTCTGGCAGCCATTTTCTGCTGATTGTCTTCATTATTGAGAGAAACAAGGCCTCCTGACCTTCTGTAGTACGAGTGATTGGGTAATAGCAGGGGCTGAGGAGTAATCTGATCTTCCCAACTCTTCCATTCTTACTGCTATATAAACCCTGTGTCTTATAAAGGCTCTGCTTGTATTGTCAGGCTCTGGATTGCATTGCATAAGTGGAAATTCCTTAAGATTCCAAGAGCAGGCTAAGTTATTTCTTACACTTATTTCACTAAATTGCACTTCTGAAATGCTTATAATTGTGCTATGCAGTTAATCTACTATATTTTTGCACTGTTATAAAGCTTTTTTTGTTGCTTCACTGCATTTATGTACTGTTTTAAACTGTTTTAACATTACTTAACTGTAAACTGCTTTTTCATACTGATAGTTGTATTTTCTGTTTGTGATTGCTCTATCCGAACTTTTCTGTGCATTTGTGTCTGTTAAAACCATTCTCTAGTCTGCTCCTTGATCTGTTTAAAACTTTCATTTAGTGGCTACAGCTAGGAACTGTATTTTTTCTCACCCTCCCACCCTAGTGTTGTGTGTTCTTATACTTGGTGGCTTTGCAGTTGCCTGCCCATACTATATATTTGATCTGTGACACTCCTCCAAGTCTAGTGTCATTAGTTCACTCAATCTAATAGAGAACATTTGTGAAGGCCAACCCACTCAGATTCTTAACATTGAATTAACTTCTGTTCCAGCTTTCTCCATTTCCACTTTACTGGAAAAAAAAAATTTTAAGCTTGCTTCCCCGCTTTCCTGTGGCAGGTCAGATACGGATTTGCTGTGTCCAGGACTGTTTGTGAGCTCCTAAGCCCCCCCCCCCACTTAACTGGGGTTAAACTATTCCTGGCACCATAAAGTCTGTTTTTCAAAATTTCCCTTGCAACTAGCCAGCTTTTTAGTTTTAGCACTCATCTGTAACTTTGATCTCAGCAGTTGTTCAGAACTCATTGTAAGCACTAAATAAGTTACAAATTACTACAGCACTCAACTTTCCTCACTTGTCTAGAGGAAAACAGTTTTTAGTACTTAATAAATAAGCACCTATTCAGGCATGTCTAAAGGTCAGCTCCCAGTGTTTTCTCCTGTCTACCTGATGAATCTGGGCATCTTGGGACAATGCAGCAATTACCTCATGTACACAGACAACCCTCTCCTCCTACCACCCAACACTACGACCTGTGAGAGATGTACTTATATAGCCAAACTGGAAGCAAAGCTCTCTTTACCAAAGACAGGCCTAGACCGTCAAGAGGAGAAGGTAAACACATGCACCGCACCACACTCATCACATAGTCCCTCAAAACCTACACCACCAAAACACACACACAGAACCACAAAACACACACCTACATTCGCGGAGGCTCTCTGTACTAATCTGCCCAAACAACGGAGACCTCCAAAGCAGAAATGCAAGCAACCTCCACCCCCCAATGCAACCCAAATGACACATAGTCCACATATGCAGTGTGCCACTCAACTACAGCCCATAAGGCATAACGTACCCAACACTCTAGTCATAGGTGACTCTATAGTCAGGCACACTGATGTTCCACTCACCAGGCTAAACAAGGAAAAGGTTACTGTTAGCTGCCTGTCAGGTGCCAGGATCCGCCACATAATGCACGCACTCAGGTCAGTCCACAACAAGTACAAATATGACTCTGTCATTTTCCATGTTGGTGTGAATGACCTGAGATGTACCTCCCTGGACTACATGAAAAGAGACATAGAGGAGCTCTCTGATCTTGTAGCCCAGGCCGGTATGACCCTAGCCCAGAGTAGCATCCTGCCATCACCCAGAATGACACCACAGTACAAGGACAAAATGATTGACTTTAACAACTGGCTAAGCTTCTGGTGTCATTCTAAGGGAATCCAGTATCTGTCTGCCTGGGATGACATGATCGACAGACCATGCTGCTTTGCCAGAGATGGCCTGCACCTGTCACCCTTGGGATTCCGGATACTGGCGAAGGCTCTTGCCACCCCTATAATGCCTTTTTTAGGCAAGGTTCAAATGACAAATTCACCACCGTAACAGGTACAAGCAAGCAAAATCTGTGGGTAATGCTACTCAATGCTAGAAGTCTAAACCTCAAAATGCACTCACTCGAGGCACTCCTTAAAATGGAGAACATTGACATCTGTGCAGTGACAGAGACCTGGTTCAAAGTTCCAGAGAGCACCCCTGCATTACCAGGCTATAATTGATACCACACCTTTTGGCCACCAAACCCGGACCGAAACACTAAAGGTGGAGGCGTGTCCATATTCATTAAGGATATCCACACCTCCAAGCTAGTTGCTCAGCATAATGCATCAGAGATTATCCAAGTTCAACTAACTCTGGGCAAAACCACAATCCAGATTGTAGCTTGCTATAGACCCCCCACCATGCCCCAGGATTCCCACTCGTCTTTTCTTGATTTACTGGAAAATATTAAGGTACAACCCAACACTCTAATAATGGGTGATTTCAACTACCCTACCATTAACTGGGAAAACTACTCATGTACCAACTTGTTTGCTCAACGTTTTCTGGAAATCATCAATTCCAACGCTTTGGCTCAACTTATCCCCACCCCCACCAGAGGCAGCAATATCCTAGACCTGGTCATCACCAACATGGGTGACCGGTGTTCCGCACCAGAGGTCAGCTCCTCGTTAGTCAGATCCGACCACAAGCTAATCACCCTAGACATCCACATCCCGCTCCCACCCCCCATTAGGAAAACAACCGTAAAATATTTCTCCAAAGCCAGCTTCACGCTTCTTAAGACAGAAGTGGCAAACTTCATGACACCCATGCAGATGGACAATACAGGTACGACTGCTGAATCCTACACAAATGCACTTTATAAGCACTTACTCAGTGCATGGTTCGTGCTATCCCTAACAGAACCAAGATGCTATCCTCCAAAAAAAGGAAGCCAATCTGGTGGTCTTCTGCCATAAACAAACTCTACAACAGAAGAAAGAAACTGTTGCAAAAAAGAGTAAAATCCCACGATTGGAGGAACTCCCTGGTCAGCCTCAGTAAGAAGCTGAGATCCCTCATAAAATCCTCCAACGCTAGTTATGAAAACAAAATTGCCACTGATTCTAAAGACAACCACAAAGCATTCTATAGCTATGTCAAAAATCTCAATGGCAACACTCAGATCTGCTCTGAGTTACAGCACAATGACACTAAATATACAGAAACAACTGATATTGCCAACATCCTGGCAGATAGGTTTAGTGCTAACTTTACCACCCTCTTACCCCCTAAAGGGCCCATCTTTATACCGGAAGAATGCAAAGCTCCTGTAATCACGGCTGCACAGGTAAAAACTTCACTCTCCAAAGCCAAAAACACAGCATCCATGGGACCTGACAACATCCCAGGCTGCCTTCTACATGAACTACAGAATGAACTGGCACCCCACCTAAGTACCATGTTCAATCATAGCCTCACCTCAGGCTTTGTGCCCATTGAATGGTGCACCATGACAGTTATCCCACTCCACAAAGGGGGGGCCACAACAGACCCCGGGAACTACCGCCCTATTAGCCTGACAAGCCTCGTCTGCAAGGCCATGGAACGTATCATCATGGAACTCACAAACAAAGACATTGGAGATCTCCAAACCCTGGACCCCACACAGTTTAGGTTTGTAAAAGGCAGATCATGTCTCCTAAACCTGATAGACTTCTTTGAAGTAGTCACCAAAGCCATAGATGAGGGTAAGGTGCTTCACACAGCCTATCTAGATCTCGCCAAGGCATTTGACACCATCCCCTACTCTGGAATTATTAACACAAGAGCGTTCGCTACAACCAAGAACCAAATAGAAAAATGTATGTACAGCTTACGCCACGCTATGTAGGCTTGAGAAGTAGAAAAATAAAAAAAAATAACTCGTGCAGTCAGCGTCTAAAATAAATCCACGAATTTATTGTAAAATCTCACGAATCATCATACAGAAGTAAAAACAAGTTGAGCGCTTTCACCTGTCTAGAATACAGGCTTCATCAGAACTGAATGCCATATTAAGTTCCCTAGTGTATTTAAAAGCTCTTTGGCGCCAAAATACCTTTAAAGTTTAAAGACATACTCACTTAATTTATACACACAATGCAATAAACAATTATATTAAAACCATTGAATCTGAGATGTGCCAAAGGGAAATCTGACAAGTTCAATAATGTTATAAATATTAAAAATGACCTAAATATAATAATAATATAAATATAACTAATATAAATAATATACAATTTGTAATGTCTAATGTCAAAGAAATGCATTTTATATATACTGCCCACACAAATTGTAATTAATAGATGGTTACATAGCATCACTTAAAAGGCACAGTAAACACTATACAATACACATTTAATCCACAATTAATATACTGAAGACCGTTGTAACTATAAATGTTACTGGCTCAATTTTTGTAATAATGGCTTAATAGTCAAACTTTCATTCAAACCTGGGGGTGAAGATGCGTCAGTATTGATTTGCCACCACATTTCTCTATATGATAGATGTCCCTTCTGATCACCTCCCCTAGGATCTGCTTTTACCACATCAATAATACCAAATGTAAATTTGTGTTCTGCTCCTTGTTGTTTAATGTGTCTATATAAAGCGTTTTTTTCATCGTTCTTTTTGATAGAATAAAAATGACAGTATATTCTTTTGTTCAGCTGTCGCTCGGTCTTCCCTATATAAAACGCTGGACATGTGAAAGCGCTCAACTTGTTTTTACTTCTGTATGATGATTCGTGAGATTTTACAATAAATTCGTGGATTTATTTTAGACGCTGACTGCACGAGTTATTTTTCTACTTCTCAAGCCTACATAGCGTGGCGTAAGCTGTACATACATTTTTCTATTTGGTTCTTGGTTGTAGCGAACGCTCTTGTGTTAATTAGTTTAGTGAAGCTATGGAAGCTGATCGAGAAGCAGCATGTTCCTCACCGCTCAATACGGAATTTATTTCCATTCAGCAAATGCAAGCGGATGTATTGGAACTTAAAAAAGAAGTGAGCAATCTCACTACACTTCTTTCTAACTTTATTGTGCAGCAGCATGAACGAAGAAACCACGTTAATGACACAAGTATTTCTTTTAAAACTATTGGTGGTAGTAATGTACTGGGAGTAGTACAAGGAGATGACAAGATACCTACACCCAGTCGGTTTTCAGCATGTCATGATGATATTGCTGATAAGTCAGCCAACTCTACACATATACCGAATGGTCAGGGCACGTGCCGTCCCACTACTAACTGCATTGATTTACCTATTGATGGTGCATCCAATGAACTAAGGAACAACAGTAGTAGAATGGGTCTACTTGACTATACATTCGATTTTTCTTTTGCTGACACAGAAGATGATGCCAAACGGACAGGCGCCAAACCTAAGCGAAAGTTTCCTTTTAAAACCTACGCGCAAGTTGGTAAAGAAGATGTTGTCAAAGGTATTGAACACAACAAAAGTAATGACTGTAATCAGAACCATATTGACAAATTTAAAACTTTTATAGATAAAAACTGTGGGTTTGATAGTGACCAACGTAATGAAACACCCAGGGACAATGTTATGTCTATCGGGTCGTTAAAAGAATTGATTTATTTGTTTGGTAAAAAATTGAACACTATTAACACTTTAAAATTAGAGAATGCTTATCTTTTAAAATGTATAAATATAAATGTTATTCCCAAGGGTTTGAGATTTTTTAAATTCCCTATGGGTATTGATTTGAATGACAATACTAAAAAAGAATTTAACACTTTTTTTGATAAATGCGGTATAGATTTTATGAGAATTTTAATTAAATGTAATGATGAAAAATTGATGAAATGTATGCAAGAAGCAGAAAAATTAAATGAAAATATTTTAAATGATTTATTATTTGCACAATGGGAGAGGTTATATGTTAAGCAATTCAATATGGCAGAATCAAATACTAGGAAGGTATTTGACAGAAAAAATACTAAGTTAAGAAGAGATACTCAACAATATGACAGAGGGACAGTGTATGATTGGAAAGACAATTCCAACGGTTATGGTAACAATAATGACACTAACAAGAATAGTTACTATTCTAATCAGACATATAAAAATTCACATTTTTTCAACAGCAGGAACCGGGACAGGATAAAAGATTGGAAGTGGGGCGAAAATTGGAACAAACCCCTTTTTTAAACACCTATAGTAGTACACATGACAAGAACATCAAGACACAGGGTGAACAAACTTGTAACCAGGCTTTGCACACAGAGATTGATTTAAAAGAACATGATTTAAAAGAACATGAAAGCGAGTTCTATGAACTAGAACAACATATAACAAATGAGAATGAAGGTATATGTACTGTAGGTGCTTGCAATAGTTACAAGAACTTCAATATATTCAACTATACTGATCTAAAACTGGATGTTTCACATTTCAATTTATTTTCAAAGGGTTTGAAATACATCCCAACCTCTAACTTTAATGTAGTGGATAATATATGTCAAATTAAATTATATACTAGGAAATTGAATTTGGCTGTTACATTCAATAATACAGAAAACAAAGAGATAAAATGTGACAGTGAATGTAAAGTTTTAAAAAAGAAAAGTACATATATACCTATGTGTCACCCTACTATAGGGATTTTTGAAAAATCGGTAGTTAAACAGGTTTATCAGTTAAAAAACAAATTAAAATTTAACAAACAAGAACACAACTTATCGAAGGAAGAACAAATTACTTTAACTAATATTAGAAACAACAGAGATATTAGAGTCATGAAACCTGATAAAGGTGGGGGCATAGTTATTTTTGATCAATTAACATATGCTTCTAGATTATTTGACATATTACATTCTTCTGGCAATTATGAAATCACTTCAATTAATGAACTCAATTTGGCTTATAGAAGAATAGATTCTCATATTGAAGAATTCTTTACAGACAAACGCATTACTATTAATACATACAACTTTCTCAAAGTTGATCATCCTATTGCGGCTACACTAGTAGGAATCCCTAAAATTCATAAAAATTTAATTGAACCCCCCTTTAGACCGATTGTTTCAGGCAGTCAATCTAAAACCTTTCCACTGGGAGTTGTTATAGACAATATGTTGAAACACATCTGTGGAAAAATTCCACATTTAGCCAAAGATTCTTGGCATTTTTTATCCCATTTTCCTACTTTCATTAGTAATAAGGACATTACATATGTAACTATAGATGTCATAGACCTCTTCTCTTGCATACCTAGAATTGAGGGGCTAGAAGCATTTCATCGCAGTATCCACAAATATGCTGACCTAGACTGGGATAAGATCTGTTTAATCACAGACATGATGAGTATAGTATTAGACCACAACTATATATATTATGAAGGTGAAATATTTAAGCAAACTAAAGGGGTAGCTATGGGTGCGTCTTGTGCCCCTATCTTTGCTAATATGGTAATGCTAGACTGGGAGGAATCGGTTATTTTCACCAGTGACTTCTATAGACATATCAAATACTATGTACGTTATCTTGATGACATTTACATATTATGGGATGCCAATAATGAGACTCTTATTAAATTTATTGAATACTTGAACTCCAGCAGTACCTTTCTGAAATTTACACATGCTCAAAGTCAGGCAGGCCTAGCATATCTAGACACATATGTATTTTCTAAAAATTCCCATTATTCCTCAAAAATTCACAGGAAGACTACATTTTCGAATAGCTATCTAGAATTTTCCAGTAATCATCCTAGATCTTTGTTGAGGAATATTTATAAGGGACAATTAATTAGAGCTATAAGAATGACTTCCGAATTTACTGATATGACAGCTGAGGTAGTATATATTACATCACTATTTAAAGATAGGGGCTATGACACCAATATGATGCAAGATATAAGTAGTCAAGTAATCAGAGGATGGGGTACTAGATATATACCACTACTAGGTCTTGAATTTAAAAATAGCATTAATAATGGTCTAAATAGTAAATTCATTACTACCAAGAAAAGTCCCTTATTTGATACCCGAAGAACATGCATTCTAGAATATGGTCCTTTCTCTTTTAGGGTTAAAGAAATTCTGATGAATAATTGGAATATTATATTGGCAGACACACAATTAGCTAATATATTGGGATACAGACCTTGCTTTGTGAACAAAGTGGGTCCTAATATTAAGAAATTGTTGGAAAACCCTTTTACACAAAAATCAATTACACCTAAAAATACCCAAAAATGTGGAAGATGTAAATGGTGTTTTGCTATAAACAACAGTTACAGTACTAAGTTGAATAATGTTACTGGATCTTTTATTAGTTTCAAATCAGGCAACTGTACAACAAAATTTGTGGTCTATATTGCACTATGTACAGTATGTCCAGCGTTTTATATAGGGAAGACCGAGCGACAGCTGAACAAAAGAATATACTGTCATTTTTATTCTATCAAAAAGAACGATGAAAAAAACGCTTTATATAGACACATTAAACAACAAGGAGCAGAACACAAATTTACATTTGGTATTATTGATGTGGTAAAAGCAGATCCTAGGGGAGGTGATCAGAAGGGACATCTATCATATAGAGAAATGTGGTGGCAAATCAATACTGACGCATCTTCACCCCCAGGTTTGAATGAAAGTTTGACTATTAAGCCATTATTACAAAAATTGAGCCAGTAACATTTATAGTTACAACGGTCTTCAGTATATTAATTGTGGATTAAATGTGTATTGTATAGTGTTTACTGTGCCTTTTAAGTGATGCTATGTAACCATCTATTAATTACAATTTGTGTGGGCAGTATATATAAAATGCATTTCTTTGACATTAGACATTACAAATTGTATATTATTTACATTAGTTATATTTATATTAATATTATTATTATATTAAGGTCTTTTTTAATATTTATTACATTATTGAACTTGTCTGATCCCCCTTGGGCATATCTCAGATTTAATGGTTTTAATATAATTGTTTATTGCATTGTGTGTATAAATTAAGTGAGTATGTCTTTAAACTTTAAAGGTATTTTGGCGCCAAAGAGCTTTTAAATACACTAGGGAACTTAATATGGCATTCAGTTCTGATGAAGCCTGTATTCTAGACAGGTGAAAGCGCTCAACTTGTTTTTACTTCTGTATGATGATTCGTGAGATTTTACAATAAATTCGTGGATTTATTTTAGACGCTGACTGCACGAGTTATTTTTCTACTTCTCAAGCCTACATAGCGTGGCGTAAGCTGTACATACATTTTTCTATTTGGTACTCTGGAATTATAGGTAAACTCACTAAACTAGGTATAAATCCCTATGTCACAAGATGGGTTGCCAACTGGCTTACTAAAAGAACCCACACTGTGAAAGTAGCAGACTCCAAATCAGACTTGAGACCAATGACAAGTGGAGTACCACAGGGTTCAGTCCTGGGTCCTCTCCTGTTTGGTATCTACTACTCCGATGTACAAGCTAACACAGAAGGTCTTTGGATAACTAAATTCACAGATGACTGCAAACTAGGAGCCATAATTGAAACTCCTAATGATGTGGACATCCTACAAAAGGTCCTCACTGAGACAGATGCCTGGTGTCAAAGACATGGTCTCAAGCTCAATGCCAAAAAGTGCATTGTCGTCCCCTTTGGTAAAAATTCTGTACCCATGAACTACCACATAGGCGGTAGTCTACTTAACACTGAAAGTGTGATAAGAGACCTTGGGACACAGGTGGACAGTAGTCTCTCCTTTGATAATCACATCGCCAAAGTGGTCAGGAAATCCTTTTACGTAGCACACCTCATCACAGAAGGTTTCTCATCCAGAAAAAAAGAGGTCATTGTTCCCCTCTACTCATCACTCATTAGACCCATTATAGAGTACAATGCCCCTTTTGGTATGTACCTCACAAGACATCTACAACAACTGGAAAGGCCGCAAAAATACCTCGCAAAAAGGATTACTGGCCTCAAACAGATGCCTTACGCAGACCGTCTCAAAAAACTCCAGCTTTACTCCGTCGCATATCGCCTACTCAGAGGCGATCTCTGCCTAACATACAAAGCTATGTCAAACCCAGAGCTGTTGGACATGCTCCACTTAAAGAAATCCCAATCCCTCCCAGCTACACGATCTAGGGACCTAAACCTTGTCACCACAATAAACAGAACATGCTGGAGGGATAGATTCCTGTCCCAGAGACTTCCCATACTCTGGAACAGACTACCTATCTATGTCAAACAGAGCTCCTCATTAGCACTCTTCAAGAAAAATCTTGATGATTGGATGGGTAATAGGAAATTCACCCCGGGGATCACTTCTGTGGTTCTGCTTGACAGGGGCACAGGAAAATAATTTTCTTGGGTGGCAAAAGCCAGGGTACATTTTTGGCTAGGTTTGTATAGGCCCTAGGGCCAATAGCCTAGTACCTACCTATGAACCTATGAACCTAAGAGAGATAGCCAGGTGTCCATGTTTGAAAAGTCCTCTTGTTTTTTCTTATGTTACCATGCAGTTTTTAAGGATGATGCATTTAATGGCTGAATAACGAGACATACATTATATATATATAGAAGAAATGTGAATAGAAGTAATTGTTAAATGTTTTGAAGTATGGCTCAGTTTAATTCACTAATGTCTTTCCAGTTTTGCATGGCATATAGAATAGTTTGGATGACTGTAGGCAGGCATCATCTGTCCTTCAGATATTATAGAAAAATCCTGAATACTAACAGTTAATAAGAAAAGTTTAACATCTGAATTGGGGGTTGACATAATGATTGAGGTCTTTACCTCATCAACACAGGGTGCAAGGTTTAATTCTTACCTTTGAGATGAGAAGTTTAGCTAGGTTTAAATGACACACAAGAGCAGACAACCTATGATTGACATCATAAAGACAAATTTAAAAGTTATGCAAAATGTGCATTTTGGTTTTGTTATCAGATCATATAGGTAAAAAAATTCTTCCAGTTTTTACTTGCAAGAGGTATGTAGTCTTAAGCTTTCTATATAGTCCTAAAACTGAATTTAGTTGGAAAACATCTTTAAATGTAATCACAAAATATGCACTAAATAGTTTGTTTGAAAACCTTAATTTTTATAATCTTAAACTGATCATTTTGAAAACATTGTTCTCTACAATTGATATTTCATCTGTTTCATCAATCTCAGGTTTTCTAACCTAACTTTTCAGGTTTCTAACTAACTCTATCCACAAGACAGCCATCATTCTGAGGTCAACAGTTTTATCCTTTAAGGTGCTATCCCATAAGAATGAAGAATGCAAACTTACAGATGATCATTCTAACAGCTTCAGAACATGATCTGTCATTGGTTCTTGCAATCATGAAATCTTAGTGACATCTAGATGGTCGTTAATATTAATACACTTTAACAATTTACAATTATGATTGGTACCCCTTTGTTTCAGCAGAACAGTGATTTGTCTATTATATTCCAATGCCTTTAATGTAAAATATATATTGGAATATTAAAATAATCGCAAATTAAAATTTCAGTTGAAGCTAAGGAACAGATTGTTCCAGCAGGTTATAAATAATTTTTACTAAATAACAGTTTGACTATCTTGTACGTCTGCTAGTATCTTTTTTTATGTAAGTTGACAATTTGTACAAATGATCTGATTTAGTATCTTAGCCTTGTTGAGGTGACATCCATTCACCAACTATGTGAAGATGTCTTAAGGCTCAGCTATCTACCATGTCGAATATAAGTCATTAACTCCTTGGGAGTCCATACATGGCAGTAACTTTTCCTGTGATGAGAGCAAAACTATATGAACTAAAATCAAAGCTGTGATAGAAAAAGTATTGTTTTTTTTTTTTTTTTTTAAAAGAAGAGAACACCACGAATAATAATAAAGATGCTTTTAATTCACATAAAATCCAAAAAAGCTGCCAAAACGCCTTCGCCAGCTGCTTTTTTTTTTTTATGGTGGCAAGTACAAAACTATAGAAACCACAATGAAGACTATAGAATCCACATTGAAGACTAAAGCTAAATGAACATTTTCCTCAAAATTCTGTGATAATTCCAAAAAATGATACTTTAGCCAGTTTCACCACTGCTGGTTAACAAGGATCACACACCTTGATTCAACAGTGTCATACTCAGAGAACTCAGATTAAGCTGCATGATGGATCCATAGGCCACGGTCAAAGAAAATGCAGTTAAATGATGTAGCAGGAGCTAAAGAAGTATTATGCAAATATTTAGGAAACGGATAGCAGAAACTTCATTCAGTCCTAGAGGCAACACTGAAAATTCCACTGCTGTTAATAATACCACTGATGTAAGATACTTCATATGACTGGATAGAAAGTTTTGGACGTATATGACACTTTGGCACACTTGTCAAAACATCAGAGGTAGAGAAATGCTACGATGTAAAATCAGAGAGCATTAATTATTCTAATGGTAACACAGAGCTTGAAGTATTTGGTTTAGAAATAAGTCAAATGGGACTAGAATCACAATCTAGCCTGCAACATAAACAGGGCCTGCTGGCGAGACAGATGCATCTCTCATTGTTTGTTATTCCGCTGGAATAGGCTTCCAAACCATATCAAGCAGAGCACTTACATGTCTTTGTTTAAGTGCAACTGAATGACTGGATGGGAAACC
>NC_056745.1:977686438-977763938 GCF_019279795.1 Protopterus annectens
GACTACATTAGCAAACAGGTCAGAGGGGACAGATCAACAAAGTTGCTGTATGCAGACGATGTGGGAGTGCAGGCTGACTCTGAGCTAGAACTTCAGCAAAGGATAGGAGAATGGAATGCAAACCTGAAGGCACATGGGATGAAACTAAGCACAGATAAGATGGTGGTAATGGCAGCAAATTGGGGAACTCAGAAGAAGCTGCGAATAGAGATAGAACAAGTAAACAGCTTCAAGTATCTGGGAGGGGTGGTTGAGGAGAAGGGAAGTCTGAGTGAAGAAATCAAAGCTAGAATCAGAGGGGCTGCAGCCAACTGGCATAGAGTCTCAAGTGTAGTCGATGACAGAAGAATGGCAAAGAAGCTGGAAAGTAAGGTGCACAAGACAGTGGTGTGACCAGTACTACTGTATGGTACAGAAACATGGGCAGTAAAGGCAGAACATTTGAAGAAGGTAGAGGTGATGGAAAGGAAGTGCCTGAGAAGGGTGATAGGATGCACACTGTAGGACAGATAAAGAAATGAGTACATAAGAGCAGAAGCCAAAGTTGCTCCAATTGCAAAACAGATTAAAGAGAATAGATTACGGTGGTTTGGATATGTGCAGAAAACCTTAAGGAAATCTTGTGAGGAAGATTTGGGACAAACAGGAAGAAGATAAGAGGAAGGGAGGACATCCAGCAAAGAGGTGGATGGATTTTGTGAAAGAAGATCTGCGACAGTCAGGCATGAGTGATGAAGATGGTAGGAGTGTGGCACTGAATCAACAGAGTTTGTGACAGTTAACACAATACCCCGACCCCATGTAGAAAAAAAAATGGGAAAAGGGGGATGATGATGATGATGATGATGATGAATCCATTTTAATGTACACAATTTTTTAATTTGGTTTTATATTTATATGTAAACCTAATTAACTTTTTATAAAACATTTATACATTTTTACTTGGTTTGATATGTCATTTTGATGCTTCTTTACATATTTTATTATGTGTTAGATCAGTCTTTGTGGTAAACTGTTTTTTTTACTTGTATACCTTTAAGCATGCCATATTAGTAAAATCAAATGGTATATAAGGAACCAATGAGTTTTTATGTATTAGTTCTGATGACATCCTTTTTTATGTATCACAGCATGAAAGCAGTTAACTTTTTATTCATTTTCTTGTTTATTTTTAATAAATTTATGGTAATTTTATTGAGGGCATGGCTTTGGACATTTTTGTGGAATATTTCTGTTTCATGCAGTGTTTTGAGGTTATTAGATCTAAAGGCCTCCAAAGCAAGGAAACTTTAGGACTTTGAGTAAGAATTTAAAAAAAGATAATTAGATCTACTAAGACAGCCTAGGAACTCAGGTTGGCATCTGAAGCCAAAGATGACTGCAAATCCATCTTTAGTAGTATTAAAAAAATAAGAAAACACTCAACAACATATAGAACTCATATTAAATGATAAACCCTATTTGAGCTCAGTGGATATTGCCAATATACTATCAAATAAATTTAATGAAAATTTCACTCCTAAAACAATTATCCAACACCCTACAATCTCTGTATTTCTCAATCCCTTAACCCATTATCACCTCTAAAGAACATATACTGAAAGTGCTGTTCAAGCCTAAGAACACTGCCTCCATGGGACCAGATAACATACCAGGCTGTTTGTTAAATAGTACTGAATGCCTAGTCTGAATCTCTCATCTCCATAAGCTATTTAATCTGTGCCTAGCTACAGGCTCAGTCCTGGAAGTATGGTGTGCAGAACTGGTAATGACACTCCGTACTGGAGGCCCTACTACTGGCGCTGGAAACTGTAGGCCCATCAGCCAACTGAATATCATTTGTAAAGCCATGGAACACATTATAACAGATGTGATTAACACAGATTAAAAATATCATCAGGATAAATCCATGGCAAATTGGCTTCATAAAGATAAATCCTGTCTAATGAACCTGGTAAAGTTCTTCAAAAAGTAACACAAGCTGTTGACAGTGGTCACAAAGCCTACCTTGATTTGGACAAAGCATTTGATACTATCTACCATAATAGCATAATTAATAAATAAAATGTGTTTCAAATAAATCCTTTTGTGTTAAGATGGATAGTAAACTGGCAGAAAGGCAGAACCCACACAGTATGGGTGGCAGAGGCTGTGCAGTGCTAGGATAACTTTTGTTCTCTATTGATTTCTTTGAGTTACAGACTTAAAACCAAGACTAATGGCAAATCAGTTTTGCAGATGACTGCAAAATGGGAGCTGTTGTCATACCCCCCTCTGACATAGAAATCCTCCAGCAATAATTTACACTTATAGTCTTCCCAAATATGCTCAGTGTAACTCTCTACAGGCACAGTCCCAAATATTGGAAAAGCAGAGATCCCCATCTCATTCCTAAAACTTAATAGAAAAAAACAGCATATGCAATGCTGTGCTATATATCCCTCCAGGACAGAACATTCTAATACTTGAAAACATACTATGCTGGATTGCAGATAAAATCACAAATGAAATTATCCTCCTGGGTGATGTAAACATTGATTGGCAGTCTTTATCCACAAATTCAGCAGTCAGCAGCATGAACCTTTTTGGAATCACTCAGCTTATTAATACGCTAACAGGATATGGCAAAAATAACTTCCCAACAATCCTGGTTACCAACCCATCTAATTTTACCTCCTCAGGTACACTCACTGATACACTAAGTGATCACATGCCAGCTTATACCTACAGGAGTATTACACAGTTAACAAAGGAACATAAGCTCAAAACTATGCATAATCTCTCAAGTTTCTCAGTGTCTTTCATTGAAGTTCTGAAGGCAGTTAACTGTCCATCCTAAAAAGACTCCCCTTAAATGATGCAGTTGAATACTTAAAGCATAATTTCCAAATATTCTTAAAATTTTAGCCTCATAGCGTACAAGAAGAATTAAAAAGAGCCATAGCCCATGGCTCACCAACCAACACAAACTCCTTATGAAAAATAGAGACAAAGTGTGGATTAACTGACAAAAGAATAAAAATGACAAAAATTGGCAATTATTCATACAGCTACGAAACCAAAGTCAAGAAACAAGTTAATAGACAAAAAAGTCTTATTATACTCACAAGACAGCTATAAAAACAGTCCTAAAAATTCTGGTCCTCTATATCCTCTCTCTTCAATCCAGTTACAAAAAAGGATCCCACCCATATCCAGACATTCCACCTCTTCAAACAGCTACCCATTTCAATACATACTTCACAGAATGCATAATCAACTTAACATAATCAATTTAACTGCAAACTCACCTAACATACATCCATGCAGCTAACTTCCCCTACCTTAGACCTTAGCAAATTCCCTTCACAAAATTCCCCTAACTGCAACTTTTCCAATGCACATACAGACAACTCCACCCATTTCACCTTGCAACCAGCTTCTATAACTCTCATAAAAAAGCTTTTATATAAACTAAAACCTTGTTCCTCCTCAGCTGACAACCTTCCCCCAGAATACATAAATTTAGCTGCATATGCAATAACAATAGCATACCCAATCAGCATTTTCATTAACAGATCAATAACAGAATCCTGTGTCCCTAACTTATGTAAAATAACCCATATTATCCCTTTACATAAAGGAGGTAATTCCACTGACATTGCATAGGTTCATAGGTTCATAGGATGATACTAGGCTATTGGCCTAGAGGCCCTTATAAGCCTAGCCAAGAATTTTGCCCTTGTTCCCCTCAAGGTCAGCACCTGTTTCCCCTGTCCAGCAGGGACACAGGTGAGATCCCAGGGGTATATTTTCCATTTTCCATCCAGTCGTCCAGATTCCTCTTAAAGAGGGCTAGAGAGGTACTCTTCTTGACCTGGAGAGGGAGTTTATTCCACATATGGGGAAGTCTTTGGGACACAAATCTATCCCACCAACAAGTTCTATTAATGTCCAGACCAGGTTAAGGCCTTGCGTCCGGGTTGCACAAGTGGAGATAACCATCCTGTCTCCACTTTCTAAAATCCTTGAAAGATGTATACATCAACAATTTCTTCATTTGTATCTTACACAATAAGCTAATTACCAGTACCCAGCATAGATTTTGGCCAGACCACAGCACCACTGCATTACTATCATTTATAGACATGGTCAATAAAGCTCGCCTTTGATATGGTCTCTCGCAGTAAACTCCTCAATTAGCTATCCACACTGGATCTATCATTTCCATCTATTCAATGGTTTTCTAGCTACCTTGCCAACAGGCAACAAGCTGTAAAATTGAAGAAATCCATCTCTGCATACCTTCCCACTTCCACTGGAGTCCCACAAGGATCCATCCCTGGCCCTCTACTGTTTAATATTTTTATCAATTACCTACATTCATCTGCTTTAACCTACATTCATTTGCTTGTGAAGGCACCTTGACTCAATATGCAAATGACCCTACTATTATCTGCTCTTCAACACTTTAACTCGCCACCAGGAAATCAATCAACAAGCTGTCATCTCCATTGAAATCTGGCTTACAAGAGCACAACTCCTATTTAATGCCCTAAAAAACAAACTCCTCCTCTTTATCTCCAAAACTCATACGCCTAACAGAGCATCTTTCAAAATTCTTACCTCTAACCACTATTTCTAATCTACCACCTTTAAATTCTCCCTAAAAGAATACTTTACAAAATCTTGGACCTGCTCCTGTGCCAGTCTTGGGTAAACTTAGTCACTATACTTCTCTCATCCCTTCATCCTAATCACACTTTACAATCCCCCTAGTCTCCTACTCCACTCCTTTCTTTTGTTTTTTTTTCCCAATAACTTACATTATCCAACCTCCCTCTACTTCCTTCTCTTTCCTCCCTACTCGCTGAAGCTACACCCTTCTTATAATCTCCTTCTCTCCATCCTTCTTATTCTATAACCACAATATGAATACCATCTCTCATACTAAAACATCTCTCAATTTCCTCTCACTGTCTCTAATCATATAATCTCTAATAGCTCTTTAAAATATTTTATTATACTTGTCTCATGTCTCATTTATCACATACTACTCTATGTAACAAATAATATGACTAATGAGTTTTTCCTCACTTATTTTCTCCAACTCATATTGCTGTTTTTCATTGCACTTTACTATGAAACATATTCAATGTTTTATTCTTATTACATTTTTTCACTCTTATGATCTGTAGTGTAACATGATATTTTGTGATTTAAAATGTCTGTACTTGATTTTTTGAAAGATTTTGTTTAAGGAGCTTTTCACCCTGACCTCCACTGGAAATTGGTACTTTCTGACCCAGTTGGTTTTCTGATAAATAAAGGTAAAATAAATAATAAATAATAAATAAATAAAATAATAAATGCTTGGTATGTTGAAAATGGGTTTAAATTCAATGCTAAAAAAAATAATATTGTCAAATATGGCAGATAAACAATCCGCCAGCATACAGCATTGGCAATACCTCACTTCAAAATGAAAATGCTGTTAGAGACTCAGGAACCTGGATTGATAATTCCCTCTCCTTTTCTCACCATGTAACAGCGGTTGTCAGGAAATTCTTCTGCTTGGTTGAAATGATTACAGTGGAAATATTATGTAGATCGAAAGATGTTATTGTCCCCTCATATTCAGCACTTATCAGATCAATTGTAGAAAAAACTTCCCCTTTGGGATGTATCTCACAAGATATATCTAACAGTTGGAAATATCTGAGTAGTTCGTAACAAAGGAGATCATAGATTTTAAATCCCTGAGGAAATGGAAAAGACTAGAAGCACTGTCCTTCTTTTTTGTGTCTTACAGGCTGCTCAAAGGAGAACTGTGCCTTGCCTTGCCTTCCAAGCAGTCATGGACTCTTCTGCCTTTACAAGTCTAACAGTTCCACAGATACGAAAATGGTAAAAATCTCCTTCAGCAAGTCAATAAAACAAGGTGGAGATACAGACTCATTACTCATCATCTCCCTCACATCTGGAATAGATTCCCTCTGCCAATAAAGCAGTGTGATGTACTATCTTCTTTCAAATGAGACCTGGGTAATTGGATAGATGTTCATAAATTTATCATGGATTTGAGTGGCCCATCCCTCCTTGAAAGGAGATATACAGTCTAGATAGGGAAGTTTCAAGACATAATGGTCACAAAACTCCGTAGACTTTAACTTCATGTGATTCTTATTATTCTTTTGAATTATGGAGACTTATAGGGTAATCTTCAAACATCTGAACCTGTGGCAAGCTAAGCAGTGGTGTGCTCTGCAGTGATGTCCTTCTGAAATGTATGTCCTTTATGGACCACAGTGGCCTGTCTCTGTAGTTGTGCTAGATGCTAATTAGCAATGTGCTTTCCCCTCTGAAACTGCCTCTATGAACAGCATGCTGTGAGGCCCTGTAGATTAGCAAAACTGCTCTTTCGAATGAATTTTAAAAAAGACACATTGAAGATTCACAATCACTTTAGTTTATACACAATCATTGTAGCAATTAGTTTTTAATGTTTTCCATAACTTGTGTATTGTATCCATCTGATCTGTTTACTTTTTATAGAATGCTTTTAAGCAACATCTTGCTTCAGAATAGCACTAGGAAGTACATCACTCTGAGTAGATTTTTGAACTCTGACTTCAGTTGCTGAATTTCCAATTTCTGCCTGAGAGGATGGTAGCACTTTATCTGATTTAAAACAACATAAATATAAGGTAGCATTTGAGAAATAGGTATTTTTAGTTATTAAACTTCATCAGTTACATTTTCTGATTTAACAATGGAACATTGGTGTCCTATTCCTGCACATGTATTCACAATTTAAAAGATATGACTGTGTCTTTAATTTATACCCCAAGTATGTCAGGCACCTGGATGATTTATAAATAGTATTATGCAGATTCAATGATTTAAAGGAGTTTCTTGCAGAATGTTGCAGTCAGCACCAGTATGTAGCTTAAACAAAACATTTCTGTTTTGAGTCACAAGTTTCTCAGTCAAAAACAGTTTGTAACATTTTATACTGCAAAAAAATAAAATGCATTTGTATTATATATGTCAACCATTCTCAGAAATATTTCTGTTTAATTCTTCTCTTTGGAACCAACAGAATGTAAATCTTGCTGAGCAAATTTATTTTTCTTGTAAACATCTTTGCAAAACTATTTTGACTTTCACACAACCTAGATATTCAATTAAATGCTCTGCAGTATGCTTTCTCATTCTATAACCACACCTAGTACATACAACTCTATTTACAATTGCAAGTTTAGCACCAGGTGCTATCTTGGAAACCATGCAGTCAAACTGAAGTTTTGGTTTTCTTTTACTTTATTCAATTGTTTTAGTTTATGGTATTTTATTTTCACTCACAGCCTTTATTTTCCACACTTTTATTTCCTCAGCAGCAACATTCAGTTGCATACTTAAAACTTCACTTGCTTCTCCATACATCTAGTGATTTTGCATGTTTAACTGTCAGGTCTGATTCTGTTAAAAGCCAACTTCTGACTTGATCATTTTTGAGGGCACATACAGTTCTATCTCTTAACATTGAATCATGGAAGTCTACAAGTTCAGACTGTCCACCTGGTAAATATGTATTGACTCCTGAAGCAGTTTACTTCTAATGAAAAATAAATGCCTTGGGAACTTTTTCTTTAGTTTGCAATATGTCTGGAACCTTTCTCACAGGAGTTACAGTTTATATTTTACCTCCTCTTTGAGGTTAAAGTGTTAAATACCTTTAATGTTTATTCAAATGAGACATGAGGGAATACTGCATCCTGGGCCTTTTCATTGATTCTCTGCAACTGTGCACACAGTGAGCTGGAGTTCATACATTGGAATCCAAAGTTCCCTCTTTTTAAACAAGTTATAAGTCAATTGCCCCCAACATTTCTGACAAAGTACTCTGTAGGGAATCTTTTCAAATCTGCCAACTCATTACACTTCCAAAAAACATTCTGGTGCCATTTCTTTTTTACATCACTCCTCTAGAAAAGAAAACCTAAGAAACTTTCTCTGAAGTTTGCTTGGGATATTAAAGTACCTATACAAACACTTTGAAGAAAGATCCTAAACC
Organism: Protopterus annectens; assembly: GCF_019279795.1. Lineage (NCBI taxonomy): Eukaryota > Metazoa > Chordata > Ceratodontiformes > Protopteridae > Protopterus > Protopterus annectens. The sequence goes on from NC_056745.1 coordinate 977,694,495, forward strand.
TTCTGGATTTTGTCAGATACTTGGCAGCCATACATATGTCTTCCCATTGCTTGATTCTTTTGAGCAGGGACACAGGATCAAAATTGCCTATACATAGGCCTTACTACAGTTTTATTAAAAAAGAGAAATCACTAGAAAATGGAAATGAAAACATAAACCAGGTGTAATTTAAGTACTGAATATTTTAATGGAGATTAATTGGAGGTGAGATCTTTAGAAAAGGAAAGGAACAAACTATGCGGAAATAAATGGAATTTGTGGGAACAATACATGCAGAGTAATGTTCAGGGAGAGGAGTGAGGTTTAAATCAAGGTGGGAAATGAGCAATTTATACAATGTTGGCATGAATAATTATTAAAAAGAAAGAAAACATATATATGTTATGTATAATACAGGAATATGACAAATATTAATATGGTTTGTTTTGTTTTCTATTAATATATGTATGTACATGTCTTAAGTGATAAGTTAATAAAGGTGTTTTTAAAAAAGATGCTGCCTGAGTCAAAATTATGAGTTTCAACAGAAGATAATAGTGGTCAACTGGAAGAAATAAGATAAATAAAAATACTATATACAAGAGTATGATGCAAGATGTGATAGCTTGATGTCTTATACAAAATATTAAGTAAATCTCATTTCAACATTGTAAATGTGAAAACAGGAAAAGTAATAATTCGCGTAAATGCATTTCAATGAATACGGGTCAATGTTTAGGTGTTCAATATTACGATGTTTCGATATTGTAATATAGAACCTATAAACACAATGCAGCACAAAAAGCATCTGTTAGCAATTGTAGTTTTATGTCATGTGTATATTATTCTAACATGTACACATACTGTCAGTAAAGGCAGAATGAAGAGATCCTAGGAAGAATATGACTGAAAAGGCATTCAAACCAGCTCAATCAGCAAGTTAACAATGCTATATTAAAGAAATACATAACTTATTCTGCAATCTCTGTATTTTATATTTGCTGAATCCCACTGCTCCCCCCTCCACTTATCCTACTTACATCACCCTCAACTACCCTCCATCTGCTCTAACTCCATTACAACTTTAAAGCTGCCATCTAACTGTATCTGTGTTTAAACTCTCACTTGCCTCCCTATTTATATGCAATTAACTATGATTACTCTATTTGTGTATTTAGCAAAATTTGTGGTCTACTATTTTTGCATTCTTCTATTGAGTTTTGTGTAAATAGCAGAATTTTTTAATTCTTGTATTATTCTACTGTATACTGGAGCATTTCTCCCCGGGCCTCCGCTGAAAAAGGGCTCTGTCCCAGTCAGACTATCCCGGTCAACAAATGTCAAATAAAAATAAAAACTAAATATTATTCTAGAGTAATTTATTTACAATATAAGAGAACAACAATGTGCATATTTTGCTCCATTTATATCAATATTTTAATTTTTGTGAGATGAAACTAAACCATTTATGCGGCTACTTATGTTTTTGTACTACATAGTTGATTTGATGTTTATTTGGATATCACTAAATTATGTGAATTTTTTTGGGGGGGTAGACATTTGAATAATTATGTTCAAAGGCCTACAACTACTACCTCTTTCATTTCTGTTAATTATATGGATGGAATGTTTTTGTGGATAGTATCAAAACTTTTTTCAGAAATCTGACAGTTTTGATACCAGGGGCAATGAATTATTACATGCCTCTGTTTATCATATGACATTGATGTTAAATTAATTTTCCAGTGAGGGGTTTATTTGCATGAAATACAAATCATCATTAAATTAAGAATTTTTGACAGCTAGAAAAGATATGTTGTACAGGTGATAGGAGACTTCTTCACTGACAATGCTGGATAAATATTTATTGAAAGCACAATATGTCCAATCAGAATGGTGTTAGAAAGCAAACAGTTTAACTTTAGTCATTATCCTGCCTTTCCCTGGATTGAAACTGGATGAGGTTTCAATTCATCAGTCTTAATTCACACACATTAATCTCATTGATCATTGTTTCACAAAGAAAAATCACTAATGGTGCTGTTTCCATTTGTATGTTAGCAAAGATTAACTGTGAGCTGACTTTTCTCTTTTCTCCATGTGTGTAACTGCAAACTTAGTATATTTAAGTCAGAGAGTACTGGGGTAATGTTTACTAAATGGGAAGTACAGATGGCCTTGTTCCTAGGGGAAATACATTTTAAAAATGTTTTGATGTGCTGAAGCTTTAGGTGGGAGTATAAGGGATACAGTTTTATTTGTTGTGCATAGCAAGCTCAATATATCAGTAGGCACAGTATGGACAGCATATCTAATCTATTTCTGGTACTGAAATTTACCCATAGAATTAGGAGAGACTGATAAATATATGTAGAATTTTTTGCTCTATGATGCTATCAGATGCAACATCGAAACAGTATACATCTATAAAGTTTATGTTTTCATACTGTAAAAGTAATAGCCTTAGATACTTGCCAATTAACAGTTATTCTGTTAGATTATATCTCAGCCATATATGCGTTTTAGGAGGCCACATACAAATGTTTTAAGTTTAAAATTTGCTGTAATATTGATACTGAGAATGTCTGAAATTTCATACTCTGTAACATTTTGGTAACTGTGAAATGGAATGGCCCATGAAACTTCTAGTATACGCAATAAATGTTATATACAGTATACTTTCAGTACCTTTAACATAGGCATTCTGGAATATCAGAGAGATGCATACATTTATTCCTAATGATTCTGCTAAAAATGTTTTTGTGAATAACATCAGTGTGAAGTAAATGATATTAAATGCAAATCTTATGTTTTGATGCAAACAGTAAAATAAGTATGAGAAGAAAATAAATCGGGAACATACTGACCTAGTTCACTTATTTAATTTGTGAACCAGACTATTTCTCATTTTTGTGACCAAGGAAAACATTTGGTTAAGAAGTGGGGTAAAATGACCCCTTCTTTGAGCTAAATTTGGCAATGAAGCAACATATTTGATATGCCTTTACAAGAGGAAACTGTTTCACATTTTTATTGATTGTGTTTTTTCTTTTCTTTTTCTTCAGGAGCATGGAACATTGTTACCTGTAAATGTCTCATTTTCCTATTGTGTGGACAAATGAGAACAGATCAAACGTTCAGTACATCATTTTGACCAAGGTGTAACTATATATTGGTACTCTCCTTTGTCAGACTACCTCAGATCCCATTATGATGGAGGTTGGTAGCAGGGAGGGCTGGACTTGAGAAATAGTGATGACAGTAACATGTTGTTTTCTTTCTTGTATACCTGCTGATCGTGAAGTGCAGACTGACGATACACCATCCAGTAATGCTGCACTCAAAGGGAAAACACAGTCTTACGGCGGTCATTTATGCAGTATTCTCTCATGCTGAATGAAGATCGTTGTAGTACTGTTCTACACATACAGAATATATATTTTATGGGCAATGTGACATCCAACATAGAGAAGTAAAATTATTTTCAGTGTGATGCCATGCTTTCATAGACATGGTAGCTAGAAAACAAATACATTCATACTTCTATTCTTCACCTCATTCAAGGTAGTATGCAGAAATATAAAATCAGTTATATGTTATAATATCTAGAATGATATATTAATAATAGCCAGATGTTTTCATTTTAGTTTATGTTATTCCTTTGATAAAAATAAATAATTATTGCAGGCACTGGTATCAATGCAAAATACATAATTTTCATTCATTCATTAATCCATTCACTTCCCCATTAATTGCTTTATTTAATGCAGGGTCACAGGAATTTTGAGCCCATCCTACAACTCAGTGGGCAAAAGGCACAGAAAGCAATCCTGAGTAGTTTGTCAGACTATCAAAAGAAAAACACAAACACACACACACACACACACACACACACACACACACACACACACACACACACACACACACACTCATGCATACATGATATACTCACCTATGGACAATCTAAAGAATCCTTAATTCATGTATACCATGTCTTTTAGATGTGGAGATGTGGAGAAAAGAAGCAAGATCACCCCCAAGTTTCTCCTGCACATATAGGGGGGATACACCCACTCTGTACTTAAAGCATTCCAGCTGAAAACCAGACTGGAGAACACAGTACAGTGAGGCAGGAACAATTACTTCTGAACAAGTGTGCTGCTCTCAGTCAATGTTAATATATTTTTTCCACTGAGTATCTTTACTCCACAATATTAACAGTGAAGAACCCAGTTTCAGATATTGTCAAGATATCATATCTTGAGGACTTAGCCAAGACTGGGTCCTTGAGTCCATCTTCAGACTCAGTGGCAGTAGTTAATCTGCTTGCATCATTCTTCTTGGACTAAATGGTTGCCCTCTATAAAGACACGGGCTTAGTAACAGTGGGTGCATAATAAAGCAGCAAGGCTGTTGACAGGGATACCTCATAACTCATCATATAAAGCCTGTCTCACACGATCTGCACTGGCTGCCAATTGCTGCTAGGTATTTTAAAAGATTCTACCACTTCTCTTCCATGGATTTATAACATGCATCCAGTTTATTTAAAGAAGTCATCTTAGGTTCTCAGGCTCTTCTGAAGGCCCATATCGAGTCATGTAGTAGAGCCTCCAGTTTCTGGGAATCAGCTACATTTCCTGATTCAAGAGTTAAAATCCAAGACCTATTTCAAAAGCTCCCTGAAGTACATTAGACAAGACTACTTAAATCCTTTTATGGGCACCACCTCTGTTTTTAATTTCCATAATTTTATATTTGTTTTATTTTATTTTATTCCTACTTGTGCAGCTATTTTAATTCAGCTTTTTTATTAATATTATTCTGCTATTTCATTATTTTTTTCAGAAAAAAATAATCTTCCTGGGATCATACATGGGAATACTGAGTCCATGATTGCTAACCTGAGGCAAATTATAGATAATTTAATTTTGTTTTAATCTAATAGTCATAGAAAAATTAATACAGTTCTTCTGTATATTAGTCATTCAGTGAAATCAGTGTAAGTCATTATAGAGTAGTGTTAATTACTGTTATCCAGTTAATTATACTGTTTCACAACTTTACAAAGAAACAGCAAAGATCAATTTATTTTAAATTACCAGTTAAGAAAATATAATGCAAAATAATGGTAGCATCCAGGCTTTGGCAAAAATTTTTATTTTGAGAGTGAAAAAAAGGTTGCGTAACAATATAATGGGAAATGACAAGTGAAATGCTTTGCAGTAAAAATAACCCATCATTAAGAGACAGTATTTAAACAGGAAATGACCTGTGAACTCCTTAGCACCAATAATAATAATCCCATTCTTAAGAATAATATCTGAAAGAGGGCAATAGGATTTCCCGTACTATAGCAGGTGGTTTTCAAGCAGATAAATTTGTCTTCTAGGATCTATTGACTAAGCTAAAAAAATCTGAGCGGGGGGGTGGAAGTGTCAGGAGAAGTCAGAAAGGAGAGGAATCAGGGGATAAAATCAATCATGGAAGTAAGAGATAGGTATGAATGAGGTCAATCTAATGGAGAGAAAGAGATTAGAGTGGGATGGATGGCGCTATGGCAGGGAGGGGGCTAATTTGAATGGCTGTAACAAGAGTTAGCACATCTGTTACAGGGCTCACTTGCTCTTGTCACCAACTAGAGGTTTAGTCTGCTCAGAAATAACAATTTGTTTTTAATTCATGGATTCAGTTAAAGGGCTTGCTGTTACAGAGTAGCTAAGAGTAAAAGTGCATTTGGTTGTGACAAACCTGGAAACTGAATGTGAAGGTGTCGTTCAGTTAAGGCACTTTTAATTACTTGCTGCAAGGAGACAAAAACATGCAAATACAAGGATTTGTCTAACTACTAACAGGAAGTATTCTTATTCTTATACTGTTTTACAAGACATGGCCTTCTATGGCTGATTTAATCAAACACAACTTTCAGTATTGTTCTACAGCAGATGTTACCTTCTAACTCAGATACAAGCAAATGCTGATTGCAGTTCATATTTTCAAACAGGCTTTGTCCTAATTATCTATAGCTTCTACAGCTGTGTATTTTCTCACAGCACAAATGGAACTTCTTGTCTAAGTTTCATACAAGTAGTATTGTTCTATTCATTATTTTAGCAGAAATCATCTGCTTCTCAGTAAATTTCCAAGGCACAAGCAAAGATTTCAGCTAACAATACAAGGTAAGAAAGCATCTGCAGTTTTTACAGATTTATGCAGTATGAAATAGAACACATTAATACATATTTTTCTGACAGAAGGCAACTTTATATCTACTGCAGTGGTTCTGAAATGTTGTGTCATGAGACACAGTTGTACCACCAAATTTTGTGCTGCTCTCTGAAAAGTTCCAAGGTGTGTGTGTGTGTGTGTGTGTGTGTGTGTGTGTGTGTGTGTGTGTGTGTGTGTGTGTGTGTGTGTGTGTGTGTGTGTGTGTGTTTGTGTGTGCATGTGTGTGTATACATCTTACAACCTTCTTAGGCTTAAACAGTTAACAACAGTATGCACATTATATAGCAAAAAGTTATTCTATCAATAAATTTCGCACTCCATGCAAATAATGAATCAAAGCAGGAACTATAGCAACTTAACACTTTGATGACTGCACATGTGGCTAGGATCAGTACAGATGCAATATTCACCTCAGAAAAGCTTGTTCTGTTTAGCAAAGATACCCAGCAGTGTGAGGCACACATGAATATACAAACTAACAATCTGCATAGCTGAGAAGTTAGCAAGGTAACAACAGTAACTCAAACAAAGAACAGTAGAGCAAACAGTATGTAATGGAGCAAGGAAATGGACAAATGCCAGCTAGTGCACATCTTGTGATACTTGAAAGCAGCAGGTAGTCTGAGTCAATGTATGCGGAAGAGGGCACCCCATATGTCCAACGTGCAGCACATCACAAAACATCTGCTCTCAGGTGGTCATTCATCTGGGCAAGTGAAAGTAGGAAATATTTTTCTAGGGATATGTTATCCTTTTTTACATGTATGTACATAGAAGTGATGATGATAAGTGTGATAAAGGAACAAGGCAGAAAGGTTGGGAAAATTAGGCAGTATAGGCACACAAACAAAAAATAGTACATCAGAACAGGGGTAGATGTACAAACAGTAGGAGGAGAAGACACGGGCTGGACTATACAACTAACGTGCAGCCTCACATGTGCATGCATGATAGCATATACATATGGATATGTCCCCAGCTTCACAACTAAGTTACAGACTCTCATTTATATGCAAGATAGCAGAAGTTTGGCATGGTGTTCACAGCCTCATGGCTTCATACCTAAGCAGTACCCCACAATAAGCAGCAGTGGCAAAAATAAATAGATAAGTATTAGGCACAGCACAGACAGTCCCCTACTGTAGCCACTTGGTATACCTTGATATCTATAACAGGAAATAGCCTTTATAAGGAGCATACCTCTGGATGACAGAGAACAGTTTAACTACACGTTTTTAAAAGGAGTAGCTAAAGTAAATGCTTACTATACCCTTCATGCCTTTCCAGTGTAGCCACTGCTTGTGCACAAAGAGGTATGCGATAGCTAAACACATGAATATATTTGGAGAAGAGCACATTTTTAAATTCATAGTTTTAGAAGTAATACATCAGAATGTTAGAAAGGGTGATTTGGTTAAAGTCACATATCAGGCTGAGTTAAAATGGATTTTTAAACTAGGGGCACATCATGCCCCTGGTTTAAATGAAAATGTCTCAATACAGCCTGCTTTGAGAGCTAGGTCATTAAGAAAGAAAGAAATAAGATATTTGATGCTGATATGTGACATTTTTAAATTATACATCTAGACGTGTTTTTTTGCATATCTCATAACATTTTAATGTTTTTAAATGTTTTTCATACGTTTTGTTTTTTGTTATATAAATACCTTCTGGTACTTTGATTTGTTAATTCATCACCTAGCAACTACAGATGCACTATATTTGATTGTATATGAGGTTAATTACTTGTATTATTAAAGAGATGCCTTTATTTGCTGTAGTAGAGATCTGATGAAGCTAACTGTGAAAGCACTTATCTTTGTTATTCACTTCTGCTTTTATTAAACAATACGTTTGGATATATTTTTGCCGTGGACTACTGGTTGTAATTTTCTTGGATTATCATTTGTTGTGTTTGCATTCCAGTGGCTTACTTCCTTCAGCAACACTTTGTTTTTCGTACCTCATACATATCTGCTGACCTCATCAGATCCAAACATAGCAAATGTTTTAAAGCATGAGGAGAAGACACCTAAGAGGATATCTATGCTTAGTTTAGCAGGACTTCAGCGTCAAGCAGGAATGGAAAGCAAACCCGAAGTAGGCAAAAATCAGACAGCAACTGAATGTGCTAAAAAGAAAAAGAAAGAACATAAGAAGGAAGAGATGAGAAAAATCCATAAATATAATGGCAAGTACAGAGATCTCCTGGAACAACCTCATGTTGACCAAAATTTGTTGCAGGACTGGTTAAGGAAATGTGAACTGAAACCAAAGGATGGAAAGTTAATAATGGCAACCCAGGATAGTGGACTATGTAAACAATAGTTTACAAAATCTATTGAAAAGATGGGAGAAACAGACAAATGTAGATTCTGGAAACAGTCATACATCTTCCTGCCAGGTGTGGTACACTCATGGCACAGGGCCAATATATTGAAATGCACAGTAATGTGGTTGTCGTTGTTGTGTCTTTCGACTTTTTCCGGTTAGGGGTCGCCACAGCGGAACTCCGGTCTGCTAATGATTGGCAGTAGATTTTTATGTGCCAAGTTGCCAGCCCTGATGCACAACCTTCAACGAAGGTACGCCCATTCATGCATGTCTCCAGATAGAAGACGCTCTACCTGAGAATCGAACGGGACGTCTTACTGTCAGGCGACAGCGCTACCACAGTAATGTGGTAAGATTGTTGAATTGGGAATTGTGCAAACACTATAACATACAAGTAACTGAGAAGCATTGGAAACATGAACCGCAAAGCATTATAGAGAAAGATGAAGTGTATATCACATGGGCTCACCAACAGTTAAAAAAAAAAAAATAGAAGCGAGAAAACCAGATATAGTAGTCCATGAAAAAAAGACCAAATTAGCATTGATAATTAAAGCTGCTACACCCAGTTGTTACAGTGTTTTACTTACAGAGATACAAAGTCATAAAATATAAGGATTCGCCTGCAGAAATGACATTTCCAATAGCAGTAGGAGCAATGGGTCTAATATAAAAGAATCAGCAGTAGAAGTTAGATATGTTACCAGCACATGTAACTCCATGTGCATTGCAGGAGTCAGTTCTGGGTATGTTTTGGTTCTCAGAAGACCTCTCTTGGCTAACATCAAAGACTGAAACAATACTCATTTTATGAACTTTAATCATGGCCTGACTTAGGAATGAGGTCCGTTTCTATCATGGTAATAGAAACCTAAAAGACCTGCAAAATTCAAATGTAAAAAGACAAATGTCATGCTCTTCCTACTGAAATCCACTCCTGTCACACATACTGATTTTTCCATTACCTCTTCCAGCAATGCAATATTATCCTGGATATTGTCCTAAATACCAAACTCCTTGTAGTTACCCTAGAGAATGAATTACAATTTGACTTCTGCATATCCAGTGTGTTAGAAAAAAATATCATAACCTAGGTACCTTATATGGAATCAAAACTTACCTCTCAGAACATGCCCATAAGCCTACAGCCAATACTTACCTCATACCCAGTACACTCTATGCTGTCCCATTCAGGACTTATCTTCATGCTACTCAACAACAAAGACGGGAGTAATGCTACAACAAAATAACAGCATTTGTCTGCAATATACTTAGTAGAACTCACCACTGCATTGCTCTACATAAAAACAACTGGATAGAATTTCCCCGCTATCTTCAATACACCCCACTAAAGGTAGCCCGCTGTGTTCTGCAGCAGGCATCCAAATGTCCTTCCCTAGTCTCACTGAGGGACAAGAGAACACCTGCCACCACAAGTCCTCAAATACACATTGTGAAACCTTGTACTCATGTCATGTGGCCAAGCTCTGGAAACAGCTGCTATCTGCTCTCAGACAATGCCAAACTCAAAGCAGTTCCAAGAAATATCTCCCCAGACATCGACTTATCTCTAAAGTCTGCTCCCCCTCTTCCTGTCCTGCTTAATCAGTTGTTGCCTATACTACTTCTTTCTCACAAATTGCAGAGTTTCTCCTATCAACAGTAACTGTACTATTTAACTCTTTTCATAACTGTTGATGTGAATAGGTTACCTTTGCTTATTTTCTGTAACCTTAGTCATCCATATTAATAATGCAATCCTCCCTCACCCATTTTTTGCTCAGTCCTCCAGATTTTTACACATTTTAGAGTGGATTGCTGTCAGGATTTAGATCCCGATCTCTTTTTCTTCTTGTAGTCCTCTGCCCATTCTACTACAACTGCATACCCTAACTACATCCTCTCCTGCAATCCCCCTTTTTATTACTTTTCTTCTTTGTCCACTGCTACTTGTCATATTCTCTCTTTTTTTCAAATACTTTTGTACTCACAAAGGGTATGTTATAATTTATTTTACTTATTTAATTGACATTTGTTAACTGTGTTAGTCCAACTCGTCGTCAGAGCGCCTTTTCAGCAGAGACCCAAGGAGAAAAGCTCCACAGATAAACAAATACAAAAACAAAACATCATACAATATTAACATACAAGTGTATATACACAGGAGAGACAGAATACAACTTATAACTGAACATGTTAGAATACAAGAGTAATATTGATGGTTTAAACAGCCATGGTACATATTAAATATATAAAATATAATATAACAAGCTAGATTCTATCTAACAATTACCATCAGAGAAAAATCAAGGTTGGTAGAATATCATAAAGACCTTAAATGAGTAGTTGTGATAAAGTGTGAGAGCTGAGAGGGGGAGGGGAAGAGGAGAGGGAGTAGTTTAGGTGGAAGTGGAACAAGGACAGGTCCAGGAATTAGTAAATAAGTCCTTTAGAAGTTTTTTGAAGTTAAGGAAGTTGCCGTTTGCTGTTAGAGAAAGGGGAAGTTTGTTCCAAGCACTGGCGACAGAGTGGCTGTATAAAAGTTTCTTTGTATGTTTTCTCTTACTGTATATGTTTTTGGAGCCTTTTTCACTGGGCTTCTGCTGAAAAGGGATATTGCATGACCCACTTGGAACTTCCTGGTTACCAAATACCAATAATTAAATAAATAAATTATGAAATCGGACTCGTGCAGCTCAGCTTAGCATATTTGTGAAGTATAATGTGTGCACCTCCCATTGATGGTGTATTGATGGCATGTTGCACAACATGCACATTATGTCAGTGGTGCACTTCACTGAAATATAAAAGTTCATAGACATATGTGGTCCTTAGCCTCATCTGCAAACACATCATACAAACAGCTATTTACCTGTGGTTTAAGTGGACAATCCACTATTTGAAAGTGAATCCTTACACTGAAAACAGAGCAGCAGAAGCAGCAGCATTATGAGTACATCATTTTGAAGCATGTTTCTGGCAGCAGAGAAGCAGAGTTGTCAGAAGGTATGGCCCTTAGGAGTTACACAGCAATTTGCAATACCGTGGTAACAGACATATCTCTCATAAACCCTTGCCCTGAAATGGAGTATTGGTACATATTGTTTCCATGCAGCATATACCTGCATTTAACCCATGCATAACATACATAGCTGCATAGCTTCACTGTAGTTGAGGGAAAACAGCTCACTCATAGGACTGCCTATCCCTCTACTAGTTAGAATGTCTTACATGCATTTTCTCTGAGCCTGTGATATGGAGGCAACTCTCACAGTCCTGCAGATGTAACCCCAATATTATACTGGGTTCCTATGGCAAGACCAAAGACGCATTCTTTTGAATCTGTCTTGGTCGAACTGAAAAGACTGAAAAGGCAAAATATTGAAGCGGCTTTTAAACGAATGTTTAAAGTGGAGTTTTTTTGTTGTTTTTTTGGAACAGCGATTTTTTTGCCTTGGAAAAAAATTGCTGTTCTGACAGTTCGACATTGTAAGCTTTCGCTTACATAGGGTTGATTAATCACCATTCACTTTTTTCAGTGTTCGGTGACCCTATTACACTACAGTAACCCAATATCATATGTTATTGTATTGTTATCTCCAACACAAAGTTAGCGAAGCCCACCCTTTTAGCAGCCACACCAGCTGTACATATGCATATATCCATCTTTGTAGTCTGGGAAATTAATGGAATACCCCATTGTCCATAGCAAAGCATATTTATGTCACCTACTATTTTCTATCCCTGTCCATACCTGATTTGATGTGTATAACTATAATAACTCACTGTGAATTCTTGGTAGCCTGTTGCCTCTACTAGTCAGCAACTTATATCTACATGTCTTGCTGCTGTAGGTGTCCTCATGTCATCCACTGGGTATGAACAGCAGTGACTGGACAATGTCATCCAAGATGAGAATGGCATCCTGCTACAGACACTCAGTGCTCTTGGGTGCTGCCTGTTAGGGAGTGGGTGCTCACCAGCCACTAAAGGACCACGTTTAGAATACAGTCATCTGTGATATGAATGCTGTTAGTGGGTGGAATCACACAACATGGGAATGTCAGATGTGTGTCACCAACATAATAAGGCAGGTCTGCAAGAAGGCACGTAGCATAGCAGAACAGGGGAAAACCACTACAGCAGGCATATTGCATGTCTGTATAGCAGCTGTGCACAGTGTGTTGCCAGACAACAAATACCGCTGCATATGTTTCCATAGGTATGACAAGTGTACAGGCACACGGTAAAGACATTGGAGTCATATATCTGTTGTATGGCTGCAGAGGCCAAACCACTCTTTACATGTATAACACAGGAATTGAACATGTAGAAGGGGTAATCAGATTCTGTCTTGTATGGTATATTCACATGATGGACCACTGCTACAGTAACATCTGTAAGAGTGGGGTCTAATAATTATAACAGGATATAGACTGTATCACTGTCAGAGGGTACAAAGGTACTTTGTCTTTCACCTGAAGTGAAACCACTGTCTGAGGTGAAGGTACAATCTCAACAACACCTGAGCTGCAGGTTGTACAGCCTGACCACACAGCATCCCCACTGGTGAGGATTTCTTTGTGACTAAGAGCCCCAACAGCACTTGCTCAGTGGCTCCACCAGCAGAGGAGAACACTGCTTCCAAGGCGTGTATAGCCACCATAATGCAATCTTGCAGAGGATCCCTGCACTACTATATGCCACAGCCAGTTGCTCATTATGTGGGTGGCACTAGGGCTTAATCAAAGGATGTGCAAGGCTATCATCTGTGCACATTCAGCTGTTGGCCATGCCAACAAAGAAATGATAGGTGGCATGCATGGCTTCCTTAATGAGGCCATGAAGTCCAACAGTTATGCCATGTTAGGTCTTCTGAATACTACAGTGGCACACATTACTGTCAAATACATCCCAGTGTGGAAGACAGTAAGCAACACTAAGAGTGATCTGTCCAGCAGTGTTGTCAACGTTCAGATGTGAGTATGTAAACAGATCAGTTACAGAAGGTGGCTATCACATATTACACAGTCTGCTTCTGTAGGTCTATGTGTTCCTCATTTCACCACCCCACTTCATGAGTGGTGATGCCTACCAGCTTCTGGGGAAAGGGCACCTTCCCAGTGTATTACATACAGGTCTCTTTCCAATATCAGCAAAACATCCCTGTCACAGGGCATCTGTACTACAGGCCAGCACAGTGGCTCCAAGTAATTGATTTGTTGTGGCACCCCCTCCCCATCACAGTTCTATAGTGCCATTTCCTCCCAGTTGTCCATGTAAATTTCATCACATGGTCTACCTAGCTGCAATACCCTGTCTCTGCCTCTTTTGGCATGGCCCCTAGCCAAGGTTGTGATGCTAATAATGTATCTTTGTGACACCTGTCACCTGCACAAGAGATGATAATTGTGACCCACTTCATCTGCATCTGGTGAGGTGTATGTGGAGATGTCTGATGCACAATATTACTCTACCATGCACTGCGCAGCACCACCTTTAAATAATATTGCATGCATTATGTTTGCACTTTGTGATACAACTCTGTCATTGTGTGCTAACTGTGCACCCAGAGAGCTGAACTAGATCTCACTGCTTCTCCTGCATTACTCTGTATTGTATTGTAATTGGCTATCGGCTGTGATGGGACTGCTTCCTGCTGTCTTTCAGTCTCCCTGTTATCGCAGGATGATTTTGGTGTGATGGCTGTGGCAGGTGCAGCTGTAGCATGTCACTACATTCCCAGGACACAGATCCGGATCTTAGCCAAATGGAACTCAAGGCAGGGTAATGGATCAAGGCCCCCTACACACACAACAGAACTCCCATCCCCCCACAGCCATTCCAGTATCCCACTACTTGACCATCTTTCCCAAGTTATCATAAACATCTTTCAAACCTGTCAGTGTGCAAACTATTTTCTTCTTTATTTCTACATTTATTACAGATATTTGGATTTAATTTAAAACTTCTATTTCAAATTGTATAGCACAAACACTGATAGACATTTGCTAAACAGAACAATGCAGTCTCAAAATTGAAAACAGACAGCATTAACAGTAGACTTCTCTACCCTTGAAACTCACAGTAATTGAAATGGCATTGAAACCCAAATACAAAGAAAATGTATCTGGTCAGTGGTGGATAAAGTTTACCTTTGAGCTATTTCGAACCACAGGCCTCTTGTACACATTTTTAGGGCCATGCAAAAATGTGTGTGTACTTTAATTCACCTTCCTAATTGCATTAAACTATATTCCTTGTGTAGTACAGCATCACTTGTTAGTGTGTGTTTTAAATTTGTAGTTTTGAACATTTTTCCAGTAAGAAACAAAATGTATGAACCAATAATGACAAAACTACAAATTTCAGAACATTTCAACCATAAAAAACACTCAATATCAGTAAATATGCACAATCTCTGAAGAAGTAAAAGTCATCTAAATAATTCCACATTAAAGAGATCTATATCTAATCAAGAGGTTGCTGCTAGCAAGCAACTTTATATTTTAGTGTTTCATCTACAAATTCAGTGCCAACTGTCCTTGAAGAATAAGTTGCCTTGGTTACATGAAAAAACAGTAAGCTGGTAATATTACAATAGGGAAAGGATAGCAAACTGGCAACAAGTTCATAGTTACTAGCCATCTCATTCAAAGTAGGGCACAGTCAGGACTGCAGCACCCTAACCCTCACCCCACCCCTAAAGTACAACACAGTTTCAGCAATGCATCTATATGGTGTAAGAGTAGAACTCACAGCCTTCTGCATCAAAAGCAAGTATGCTACCTGTTATTCTACTAACACTGTTTTCAAGTTCTGTAGCACAAACAGTGATGACCATTTGTACATTGAAAACAAACAGCATGAGCAGTAATAAACTTCTCTTCCCTTGAAACTCACAATTCCTTGAAAATGCACTGAAGTTTACAGTTCCTTGAAAATACACTGAAGCTCACAATTCTTTGAAAATGCACTGAAACTCATTCCTTTGAAAATGTGCTTTGAGTGCTCTGGTAGTTGGTGTAGAGGATTCAGGCTCTTGTTTCCCATAACTAAGGTACAGGGTTTGACCCAGTGCAAATTAACTGAACTGACATCCCTAACTAGGGCATCACACATACACATACCTTAATCTGTGCATTGCTGCACAATTGCAAAGGGCATTCATTCTCCTGAAGAAGAAGAGGAAGAAGAAGAAGAAGAAGAAGAAGAAGAAGAAGAAGAAGAAACACCTTTAAAGAAGAAAATTTTTTTTTTATTAAAACTAAATGTTGTAGCCCCACCCTACTCCTCCATCCAGCAGTCCCCATCCCAGCCAGTGGACCCTAGTGCTGGATCTGCCTCTGTCTGAACAGATGGCTGGTTTCCATTCTCCCTGATAATCATGTTTTATAGCATGCAGAATGCTACAACCATCTTGTAAATGGTGACAGAGGTTTACTGTAGAGACCCTCCCCCATACATAGCCTGGCAGAGGAACCATACTTTTAGCAAGCTGAACACATGCTCAGTGATGTTTCTGGTTTGCATGTGGATGGCATTATACTGTTGTTCTGCAATGCTGTGTGGTTTCTTTATGGGCACCATCAATGTAGGCTCCAATAGGTATCCTATATCATCTGCGGCTAGTGGAAATATATTGTAAGACATTTGCCCACACTATTTTTAACTATAAAGATGCATGTTTTCAACACTGCCTGCATGCACTTACAAACAATGTGCTTCCATGTACTTTCTCTAGGAGGAAAGCAGCAATATAGTTAACTTATATGCCATATGGAGGAATTATGGGCATTGGCAAGATACTGTGCCCATCCTTTCGTTATTAATTCCTGTACATGGCACACCACCTGGCAGTTGATAGAATGATAATCCTTTCTACAGCCACACTGTTATCCACTGAGCCTAGTTGGAACCTTTATTATCACGTGTGTGGAGCTATGGGCAATGTAATAGAAGCCACACATGCTGGTAGTTTTCTGTTCAGGAGAAGCATATGTGCTCATCCACATGTGGAAGTAGCATACTGAGAAATGTACTGAGTATTCTGCATGCTGATGCCTGTGATATACCTAATGTGTCTCCTGTTTCTCTTAATAATGTCCCTGTAACAAGTATTGCAAGAGGCACAAATACCTTACGATCCACCAGTATGGAAAGTCCACACATTTTTTTTTAGTTCTACTTGTTGGTGATATATGTAAACCAGCACTCATATGAATCTCTGTCCATACAGAAAAGCAATCTGTTAGGTACTATTCAGTTAGCTAGTGGTACATAACTTGTAGGCATGCTGCACTACCACTTTTGTTCCTGGCACCTGGTACCATGTTGCACTATGAGTTGAGAAGTAGCAGTACTTAATAGTCAATAACTGCTAGGTCATAAAGACTTCAGCTACTCCAAGCTTCATTGTTCACTGCAACTTAGAAAGGGTCCGCCTGTTGTTTACTCTTATAGTGACATGCAATGTGCTGTATGCTTAATGCACCTTATGACTATGAATCACAGCCTACTTTCAGAGTCCCACATATGTATCTCATGATGGTGTCATTAGAGGGCACAGCTTTACTTGCATGTCCTTATATACTTATTTGCATATTCCATTTCCTGCACTGTTTTCCTTGCTGCTCAGTGGCACTAGCTGGTACTTTGACTCACAACCTGCTTGCACATTGCCACTTCCAGCAGAACAACACACCACATATTGCGTAACCTGATTATGAATCATGGGCTTTATGTCTTTGCAGAGGGACAATTTTTTTTCTCACTAAAAACATCAAACTAAAGTGCCAAGATGGGGCTTAGCTACAAAAAGTTTACTAATGGTGCCTCTGCCAACTCAGTACTGTTTAAAGAATGCATACATCTTTTTTAGTAGAACAGGCTGTGAAATTATGGCTATCTTATTAAAACATAATCCATTAAATATCAAAAAATTGACAATTAAAACATATAGATTACAGTCAAAATTAGAGGCATGAGTTTGATGACAACAAAGTGAATTTGAATAGATTTACCCATAAAATCAATCAACATGACAATCTGACACTCAACTAACTGATAAGAACAACAGGCGTACAGAGCTATACTCTATTCTAAGAGATAGTGATAATGGCTCAGATCAAATGACCGCAAGTGAAAACACAGTCCATGATGTTTTTTTTTTTAGTGAGAAAATCTGAAATGATACTGGAAAACTGGAACAGAACAAGCAGCCAGAAGGAGTATGAGAAATGAATCAGGCAGAAGGAGGCTGGACAATATGCATGAGCAAATAGTTTCACTGGGGAAGAGGCACAGGGGGAGACAGGGGATGGAGAATAGGAACAATTTAAATAATAATATAGATTGGAGCAGTAGACTGCAGTGTAATTTGGACTTGCAAGTTTTAGACTATAAAGAGGGCACTGCATTATTTTCTTTTTCAATCTGTCAGATAGGCAAGTGTCTAAAATGGAATGGAATGTCATGCAAAAAGACTTTTCTTTCATACCAACAAAATGAGCAAAGTTAGATAACACTCTTTTGGAACTACATTTATTTGCATATACATTGAATTTAACATTTATTTTTGAGCATAACAATAAAGAAACACATTTAGTGGTTTAAAGCTGAAAAGTACTAACAATTCCTCATTGGTAAGTAATCTGAACAATTTTGTAACTGCTTGTAATCATAATATTAGAAAAACTTTCCTAAACAGAAATGAGGCATTTTTACAATGCATGTCAGGAGGAAAGGATTAATGATATTTATGTTTGTATTATGAAGTGGCACAAGGGTGGGAAATGGTTATTATGGATGTTAAATACAATGAACAAGTGTTGGCATTGCTTAGAGATGATAGCAGTTATGAAGCACTTTTAGTGAAATCAATAAAATATATTATTTGTTAGTTGGAGATTTAAATGGCATGGTAGCAGCAGATCTCACAGATGAAAGGTTTTTCCTCATTTTTAAAGCAACCTATACATAAGCTCCTAGTTACATTTGGGATCTCAGAAATGCACAGTAATATCACTGAAACTCATATGAGCTCTAAACAAAAATTATAAATGCTCTTTGGGCATAAAACTTCCTTAGCAACACCACCAAAACCGTTCTTGCCACTGCCTATTTTCTCCTATCTCTCTTTTATGGTACACCCATCCTAACCGACCCTTATTCTAAAATTATAAATAAGCTCAAGGTATGCTGTATTAAGGTTGCAAAATTTGCCACCAACAGACAATACCACAGCCATCACTGTACTGCCCTTAAGGCTTTGAAATGACTCAGACTGCCTCACCACAGCTTATCTTCATACACATCATTTTTCACAAAGCCGATGACAGCCCTATTCTCCATTCCTATCACCCCAATAGACTACTTTGACTTAATGAACCATATCTTAGCCTATATAAACCCTAACAATCTTCTGGCCAAAGTCTCTACTCATACTCTGTCTCT
This sequence comes from Protopterus annectens, assembly GCF_019279795.1. Classification (NCBI taxonomy): domain Eukaryota; kingdom Metazoa; phylum Chordata; order Ceratodontiformes; family Protopteridae; genus Protopterus; species Protopterus annectens. Next base: position 977,713,491 of record NC_056745.1, read on the forward strand.
AAAAAATGGAATTCTATCCCTCTGCAAATTAGATCTACCTCTAACTGCTCCAAATTCAAATACCAAATTAAAGGCTACCTAAATAAAATTTGGCTCTGCTCCTGCATTACCCCAGGCTTAAGTTGTCGCTCCCTCCTTCTACCACTGGCATGCTTTGGCTATGTTCATTGAGAGAAAGAATTAGTAAAATCTATTTCTTACACAAATAGCAAATATATTTTTCCTAGGCTATATGATCTAGTCATTTCTATTCCAAAGAGTGTACTCAGTGTGTTTAATGTCATCTCTGTGAACTGCAACTTGTGAATACTTTAACTATTGACAATGTTCTTTTTCAGCTTGTTATAGCTGTTCAAATATTTGCACTGTGAAAGTATAGGTTCACACTGTATAAACTGAACATGAGTTTTTATTTAGTTAATATGTCATTCATCTGTATTAGGCTTTGCAATAACTTTATTTATCTGTAACGGATTATGTCAGTATGGAGCTTTTCTCCCCAGGCCTCTACTATAAATGGGATTTTATTCCCAGTCAGACTTTTTCTGGTAAACAAATGTCAAACAAATAAATAAAATAAATGTATGCGCATTTCACTTAAATAAATACGGACTGATGAGGAAGCTGTCCAATGTTATGGATGGCAACCTATGTAGGATAAAAATATCTTAGGGGATGGGTATGATATATATGGCTGTATTTATTTTCAGGGGAAGTGCTACCAATAGGCCCAGTGGACACACAGTCCTTTTTCAGGGGACCCAGGGGGCAATGTCTGGTTAAGTGGCTTGCTCAAGGTCACACAGTAGACAACTGGGGACTGAGGGAATCAAACCCTGTACTACAAGAATTACAGCTCATAGCCTTAGCCTTCTGTGGCAATTGCCAGAATTATTATGAAACAGGAATCACAATCTGGGTGCTATTCTCAAACAATGTAGGGAGTGTTTCAAACTATGTAGCTTTACAGCCAGCAAAATAAAATGAACATTGAACAGGACAGTGTATACAGTATGGTCCCTGCTGCATATTAACATTTAAAACTAAGGGACCTTCACTAAAGATTATCCTTATATTATCTCAAATTTACCGTCTTGTAGTCAAAGATAACAGTTAGGGACTGATAGAAGAATTATGTTTCTGAATATTACGGTGCAGTAGGAAGAGTTTACAAACATTTGTTTTTGATTAAATAGCAGAAGTGTACTCTATTTACTTAGCTTGGGTTACAGCAGCTACATTAATAGATAAAGTAGTCTGTAATTATTATGGTGTTTAAAATATCAGAATTATGGACACTGGCTGCTAACTGAAAGACTTAGGTTTGAGAATATTGCAGTGTAACAGGAAGAGGTCGTTTTGTACCTTATTACATTAGTTAAAATAATTTATGTTATGGGATAGGGAAAATAACTGCTCATATAAAAAACAGACCATTGAAAGTAATTAATGATTCCCTTCTTAGCGGGCTACAAAAATCTTATAATGAATTGTCACAGTGATACTTTCATCACAGATAAAAGCTACACTTTTACTGAGGAGTGAGCATTTAGTGTGTGAAATATTGTATACTGAAATTGGAAACACCATGTTATCACCTCCTGCATTGTAATTTTTTATGACTTCTTCTCCCTGATCTGTGTTTGTAAAATAATTATGTCTTCAAAACCTCTGCTTATATAAGTATTAGCATCCTAGATTGTGGTGGTTGCAGTGTGCCATGCTGTCTACATTTTGTTTCATCTTATATCCAATATAATAGCTCTTGCCAGAAAACTCATTATCTGTGTATTTATTGGTCTAATAAAATTATCTCATTACCAAGATTATTCACCCATTTTTGTCTAATATAGTGTAAATAGTTGTGTCATAAGTAACCTGCTTCTTTTTTTTTTGTCTATACTGAATTATCAAATTTCCAAGCAAAAATCAAATGCCTTCAGAAACTCATTTCTGTCATGCATTAATCTTTTTTATTCTTTTAATCTCAGCACCTTTTGTCTCAGAATTACTAACATTCCTTAATGAATATCCACACAAAACAATTGTTTAATGATAAGACAGCCAAGGTAGCTTCCAAGTTGTAAATCACTTAACATATTTCAAAAATTGACAGGAAAGTTTGATATTATTAGGTAATAAAAAGAGTCGCATTACTCCAAGAACTTTATTTTACTGAATTCCTACCAAAAATGGACATTTGTGGGATTGTGACTATTTGTTTTTACCTTTCAGTTTGGAACATCTTCTTCTTCTTCTTTCAGCTTTTCCCGGTTAGGGGCCGCCACAGTGGATCACCTGTCCACTCATGATTGGCAGTGGAGTTTTACAGAGTCAAGTTGCCAGCCCGGCACCCAACCTTTCACAGAAGGAACAATATAGTACTCTCAAATCTTATATACAAGAATGTCTGTGAGGGAGGACAGCTTTGAAAATTGGCAAGTTGCATACTAAATGGATCAATAAAACAAATAGAAATGCTGAAGACCATGACACAGCAATAAAGACGTTCAAATAAAGGACATAGAGTCATCATTATCTGACACTGATGGCAGGGCAGGTTTAAAAAGGAGTTGATTCAAAATTAATTTTTCTTGGAACACAGTACTGTATGTTGGATAAACTAGAAGATGTAGATGGTAGGAAAAGGAAAAACAGCTTGAGAATTTATAGAATTCCAAAAAATAGAGGGCAAACCTGCAGTTAACGTCTTAACCACACGGTCTCCACTAGTTTTAAATTCGCAAGAAATTTCCTTTGGGAAAGAAAAAGCACATAGGTCATGTCAGAAACACCCTACTAAATGAGAAGCCTCCTGAAGGTCTATTCATTTTAAATGTATTTCTTATCTGAACAAAAATGATTTTAAAAACTGCCTGGTCTAACACCTCTGCCCCTAAGTCAAGGAGAGAAACAATAACAACAAATTTGATAATCAATTTTCTGCCAAATCAGTGAAAAAAATAAAAATACCTTTAAAAATCACATTACTATATCCATGATATGAAATTTTAGGTTTTCTTCATTCATTTATTTCACTACTTTCTAAACATATTTTTTCTGTTTTAATGGATTTGTGCTTGCTGTAACTATAGGAACAGAAAGCTGTCTGCTTGAATTGTTACACTTGGATGACTTGTACTACATATTTCTAGTGGGGACTTGCTTTCACAATGGCTGCTTACAAAATAACTTCTGTATTTATCTGCATAAAGAGAAAGTTGAAGAATGAGGAGCTTAGTGATCTGGAGTTTATATTTGGATATAATGTGTTTATTTATTTAACATTTGTTTACCGGGAAAGTCCAACTGGGTCAGGAACCTATTTTCAGCAGATGCCCAGGGAGAAAAGCTCCAAAAAGTACAAGAAAGTTTGACATTTTATTCAGGAACAAGGAAGTTTGATATTATACAAGAACAAGGTAATGGCAAGTATTAAATCATACAATAAAATACAATAGGAATACTAAATAAGTACAAAGAAATAGGTATAAATAATAATAACAATGTGCTACATCAGCTAGAGTAATAAAAAAAGATTAAACTTATTTTGTTATCAGATAGGATTGAGGCAAGATCTGAGTTTGAGGCAGAGGATTAGTAAGTTAGAAACAGTCATGTTTTAGAAAAAAAAAGAAGAAGAAAGTATGGTCAGGTATATCCAGATGAGAGAAAAAAAGGAATTAGAAAGTAGGAGTTCACTTATTAGGGAAAGAGCAGGGGCACGTCCAGTTCCATAGGAAATTTTTTTAGGTTGTGTTTAAAGTTGTTAAAGCACTCAATGGCAGTAATATCTGTTGGCAAAGAGTTCCAGAGCTTGACGACAGAATGAGAACATAGGCACTGTCCAACTCTTTTGTTTGGAATATAGATAGCTAGGAGGTGTTTGTTCTCAGATCAGAGGGCTCTGGTAGGGATGTAGGGTTTTAGAACAGGTTTGAGGGCTGGGCATCTATCAGGTGTATATATCATTTTATGTGCAGATAACAGCTGAATTAAGTTTAGGTGATGTGTGAATTCGAGCCAGTTTAGTTCTTTCAGAGCTAGGCAGTGCTGGAAATGATAGGAATGGTCGGTGACAAATTTGGCAATTTTATGGTAACAGAATTGGACTTTTTTTAAGAGAAGAGTGTAAACTGGTGTATAGGGGGCTACATATAAGAGAGAAGGAAGCAGGTACTGTAGGTGTTGGTAAGGGTTTTCCTTGTGGACTTATCCATGTAAATTTTATGTTTATAAAGTGTTCCCAATTTGATGTGTGTTTTTTATGCTGTTGCAGATATGGTGTTCAAAAGTTATTTTGTTGTCTATGGTAACACCTGATAGCTTAACTGTAGTGACTGTTTCAATTTTTGTGTTATCCTGAGAGAAAATGTTGGAAGTCAGATGAGATTGGTCTTGTTGAGAAAAGTAAAAGTTTTGTTTTTTTAGGATTTAGGAGTAACTGGGCTTTTGTCAACCATATCTCTATTGAGGTGAAGATGGTTTGGGTGAGTTGTTAGAGGTACTGTATGTTATTAGTGGAGGATATTATGGTAGTGTCATCTGCATATTGGATAATAGAGCCAAAAGGTAATGCAGTATGAAGGTCATTGGTAAAAATGCTGAAGAGTCAGGGTACAAGAATGGACTCCTGTGGTATTCCAGTTGTGTATGATACTGGGATAGTGTATTTTGCCATTTTACACATTATTGGCAGTTGGATAGTTAGCTAGCAAACCATTGCAGGGATGATGGAGTGCAGCCTACAAAGGATAGTTGATGGAGAAGTTTGTCATGGGACACTGTGTCAAATGCCTTTGATAAATCTAGCAATAAGACTCATGTGATATCACCAGAGTCAATAGCCTTGGTCACAGTGTCCATGAAGGAGATTAGGGCAGTAGGGTACTGTATGATGGGTTATATTCATACTAGTGCAGAGCATCACATGGTAATATCACAATTTAGACTCTGATAGAAGTTCCAGAAGCCATCATTTAGGAACATTGAAAATGCAGTGCATTGCATATAGTAATAGCGCATTGCCAGATATGTGATTGTAGTTATACTTTACTGTATTCACAATTTTCAGTAGGAAATGCACATATGTAGTTTTTCTTTTTGAGTATAACTTTATTAACTGACCCAATCTTAATTCATTGGCTTAGAAATTGTTGGATTAATGCAGTTATACATAGTTAATATTTAGTCTACAAATATTTTGTAGAAACATGCACATTCAGTGATCTTTAATCTGGCTTGCATGTGTTTTACCTTTTGTATTAACATCTAGTTTAATAGACTAAAGAAAAATAATGTATATATTAATTATTTAAACATTTAGTGACAATATATATATATATATATATATATATATATATATATACACACACACACACACACACACACACACACACACACACACACACACACACACACACACACACTATGCTTAGTTAAATAGTTAACAGCATCTTGATAAAAAATACTGCATAACTGAATTTCTTGAAAAAAGAAGAATGCAGAAAACATGGAAGAAAATGGGTGTTATATAAGTTTATATGACAATAAGCTACAAGTTTTGTTTCATGTGTCAAAGTAACTATTAACGTCTGCAAAAAACAATGCTTTTTATTCTTTCCCCTATAATAGCATATCTTTTTTATTCCTTCACTTATAATAACATAATGGATAATGTTTTTTTTTTCCTTTTTTCTTCCGCTCTCTCTTTATTACATGGGTAATGCCAGAGTTCCTGACATGACCACGGTTAATGCCATTTTCCACATGTGATCATAGTTAATACTTATGTAGCATATATGATTTAGTTTGATGCCAAGGGATTTAAGGATAATATTATCACACTGCAAATTCTTTACTGGCATCAGATACCATAAAAACAAGTGAACTCTACCAATGCAGACATAGGAAATAAACTTTAGGAAATAATATCTGAATGAACTATAATCTAGCTTTTATTTTATGGCTAAAATTATTTACGATGATCATAATTTATGATGATAAAATGAGGTTATGTCATGAGGGACAAATGTGTTTATTAATGTAAGTTGTTTGTATACATTTAACACTACAGTCTTTTACTGACAGAAGTAAGTTAAAAGAAGCTTTCATTATGAAATTCTCACTCCTTTTTTAAGAAATTCATGTTAGCACTAATTATGTAATCCTTCATCTTATTCCTTTGAAATGGTTTTAAAAATGTGAGAAGAAATTTATTTCCCAACATATCTCTGACCCAGTCTTCTTTCTTCCTATCTGCACTTGCATCTAGGTTTGAAGGTTTCACATTATATGTAAGTAGATAGATTGGGTACCTGTCAAATCTTCAAACGCTCAAAATTTCGAATGTTACATGGTCAAGACCAAACATTTGAAACTTTGAGTGCTTGAAGATAGACTTTCAATGGCACTGTATGGTTCAGATAGGGAGAATTTCCCTTTTTTGCACTGAAGTGCGGTCGCGGAGTTGGTATATTTAAGTAGGGGGGGTGCAGGGTGGCTTGCCCCCCTGCCTACACTGTTAAAGTATTTTTTTCTGTGTTTTCTTTTTTTTTTTTCATGTTCAAACATCCAAATGTTGAACACTTGGTCTCGGCCATGTAATGTTCGACATTTTGGATGTTCGAACATTTAACATAGACCCGATAGATTTGGGTAAGGTTACTGGGTAGTTTGTTTAGGAATTCCTAATCAGACCAGGAAATTAGATAATTCAATGATGGAATGAGTTTATTATGAAATATTTTGCAATTCTTTTTATGTATAGTATGTCCTTCAGACTATTATAATAGACTTCATATTTCAGAGAAATTAGAAAAAAAAATATTCTGAGAATAGAAATTGTAAGACTGTCAGTTTTTCTTAAATGTTAATAACCTAAACAGTGGCAATAAAAGAGGGGTTATGGCAATATATTAATTGTAATAAAGTGTGAATTGCATTTTATAGGGAGCACATTTACTAGAACAAAAAGAGCACAAATTTGTATTTAATGACTATACAAGTTAAATACATTCTTCATTTGAAGAAAATAAAGAGGGACTATAATTTTGTTGAGAAATATAACAATTATCAATATGGTCATTTATTCACGTAATAAAGCCAAAGTGATATTTTCTATTCTAGCAATTGACCATCAGATCAGATTTGTTACATTAACAAATATGTATTGGGTACCAGGACCTGGAGTAAAATTTGAAAATAAATACTTAGACATGTCATTAGATAATTTAAGAGGTATTATCTGATGTTGGGTGATGGATTTAAGTGTTTGTTAAGCAAATAGATACTTGTGCAAGTAAAAAAAGTAGATATTCAGCTTTTGCTAAATCAATGAGTTGGGATAATATCCTAAATTGAAGAGACATAAATTACTTTGCTGAAACTGCTACTGCCATGTTTTTGGAACTCAGATGGTGCATTGATGGATTTTATATCTCTAAAGATTTGAGATATAAAATAATTTCTATAATGCAAGCTCATGTACATTATCTGACCACAATATTTTTATTTTTAGGCTGTCTATAAGTTACAAAGACTGACAAAATGCAAATTCCATCTTTTATCATGTAATGCTAAAAATTTAAAGGTTGACTAAATAAAAAAATTGAAAATTGTTTTTCAATTAATAATAATGGAGAGATAAATTATACTATTCTATGGAACTGTATTGAAATGTAATTATATAGTGAATTTAATTCTTGATGTTGTGACAAAACAAAAGAATGGGCCAAGGATTTGAACGAAATACCAAAAGATTCAAATTCTGGTAATTTGAAAGTTCAAAGAGGGGAAAGTATAGACAAAACTAAGGCTTTAAATAAAAATTCCAGTTAATATTAAATCACAAGCTAGCAATAGCCCTAGCAAAAGTAAAAATTTTGCTCATCTTCAGTAACTCCTTAGAATATAGAATGGCAACTTGAGGCATAATTGTGACTATTCTGAATTAAACAAAGTATATTCACATGACAGAAGGTATTATTAAAAATTAGAAATAGTGATAATATTTTAATAGCATTTAAAAATTCAATAAAATATTAGTAAAATAGAAATGGATATTCAGATGAGACAACCTTAGATTCCTTTTTAAATACAGATATATAAATACGTTTAATAAAAATAGCAAATACCATTTAAAACATATAAGTAATGCAGAAATAAATGCACAGATTAACAATTTAAAAGGTAATAAAATTGTGATTTGCAAAATACTCCCCCAGTATATTATCCATTTATTTAAAAACATTTTTAAAATATTCAAAATGAAAATATCATGCATCCCTCATGGAAATATACTTTAACTACTTCAATAGTAAAACAAGATAAGGAGCCATTCCTATGTTCATTATGCAAACTGCTTCTGTTATTAACATACATGAAGGTCAGACAGATTTATAATTAGAATGCAAACAGAATATACTATTATAATAATATTATTTGACTACACAACTATCAATAATTTTCATTTATCAATTATAAACTTAGATGTTGGGAAGGTTTGTGATAATTTAAATTGTGATTTAAATTGTGATTTTTTTTTAAAGTGTTAAAGGCATTTTGTTTCCCAAACTCCAGCATACATGCAATTAAAAAGGTTAGATAGTAATTATTAAGCCTATAGTAAAATCAGCATATATTTTTCAGTAAACATAACCAAAGAAATTATACGAGGTTCTTCCCTATTACCTCTTCTCTTTGTCCTAGCAATGGAAACATTAGTAAATCATATTAGACAGAATGATAAAATCAAGCGTTTTAAAATAAAATTCATGATGATCCATCAAAGTATTATTCCTTGAAGGACAAATGGATAAATATAATTTGCTGAAAAACACTTTTAATGATCAAGTTTCAAGCTTTGCTTTTACAGAGGCAAGCCCCCTGTACCCCTTATGTAGGGAAAGACACCCACACGTCTAACTTAAATATAACAACTTCATAATCACTCAACAGTGGAAAAAGTACAAAACCTCATGTTTGCTGAAAGTGGCTTTTAGCAATTCAGTGTTCTCACTGCATTCCATTGAAGCATAATCTTTCAACCAAAATTTACATTCCCTTAAATGAAATGATGACTGTCACTACAAAATTGTATTGTTTATAGGTTGATTTAGTATTATCATTAACATTAAACTATTAATAGCTTGAATAGATGATACATTCATTTTTTGAAGGAGTAGCTAAACAAATCTTCAAGGTAGTATGTAAGACCAAGAATAGTGCTTCTTTGGGGTCAGAACCCATACTAGGCTGCATGCTGGTCAGCCTGAAACAATACCTCTTTGACACCCTACAGAGGCTATTCAATATTTGCCCCAAGACAGGTTTTGTCTTGGTTAATGAGAGACAGTAACAGTCATTCTCTTGCATAAAGGTGGGGCTTCAGTGGACCTGAGTAACTGTAGACCAATAAGTCTGACCAGCTGATTTCTTCAAAACATTACTAAGGCAATGGATGAGGGCAATTCAGTACATGCCACATATCTACCCTCCCACACTCAGGTATCAGAGAAAAACTCTCTGAGATAATTTATACGTCCCTATGTAATGTTTTAGAGGACGATTTGGCTCATAGATAGAACTCAGAAAATAAAGGTGGTCAGCTCTACCTCCCCCAAATGACCTGTCTCTACCAGTGAACTCCAGGATTTAGTCTTTGTATCACTCCACATTTGCATTTACTTCTCAGAGGTGAAAGCTAATAATAATAGTTTTTGGTTGACCAAATTTGCAGATCACTGCAAACTTGATGCCATGATAAACTCCCCAGAGGACACTATGAACCTCCAAGAGAGTCTATCCCAAACAAATAGTTGGTGTCAAAACCATATATCCATTGGCAAACATGACGTCACTTGTAGCTATTACACTGACTGCACACCCCTGAAAAAAATGATTTCATAGTCAGAGATCTTTGAACCTATGTTGACAATGAACTGTCCTTTAATTACCACAAATTCAATATTGTAAGGAAGTCCTTTTTTACACAGATTATATCTAAAGGTATGGCATCCAGATCCAGGGATGTAGTCATTCCACTGTACTCAGCATAATCAGGCCAATTATTGCATAAAATGGCATTTCAGTATGTACTTGTCTAAACACTTGTCACAACTGGGATGACAACAATGCTTCCTCATTAAGAAAATCAAAAGTCTAAATCATAAAAACTATGTAGAACATCTTAAAGCCTTGTCTCCCTTCTTAGTATCATACAGGCTACTGGTAAGTGACCTCTGCCTTACACAGAGAGTGTCAACAGACCTTATTCTGTTATACCTATAACACATTCACAATGGTGGTATATAAACTTGCTGAATGGATCTCAAGAGATTTCAATCTCTTCTGCAACATAGAATGTATCACAGATAATTCTTCTTCTGTGGAACTATCTTCCACTGCACATAAAGCAAAGTACTTCTCTTACTATATTCAAATGTAATTTGGATGAATGGATGGGTAATGACAAATTCACCCCCATTTTTTTCAAACTTTTCCTTCATGAATAGGAGCAGGATGTAAATGTCCCAACATATTCTTTCTCTTCCCATTTCTGGATTAGTTGTACAAAATATAAAGGCTAAAAACTACAATGGAAATGTAAGGCTAGGCTTTTTGTGATCTTCAGAGCTCAATAACCTAATCAATGCCTATGGACTTATATTTAATGAAAATAAGACAAACACCATTAGTACAGTATAGAACTATGTGTAAAAAGAAACAAACATAAATATAATTAACACAAAGTCGGCACTCCTGGAACCCCACACCTCAAAAGTCCTTCTAGTAAATGACTACAAAATACTTGCAAGTAGAAAAAAAAAACACTTTTTATTGCACCAAAATAATAAATGGATAAGCGCTTTCATTAAGAATCATCTCAACTTCATCAGATAAGAGCCAGTCCATAAAAATAATTATAAATACATTCTGTAAAACTATTAATTAAGAAATAAGCCAATCCCACCACATTCTCAAAGAAGGACCTCCCTAAACTTATGAATATTAACAAAAAACAGCCCTTTAAATACAAAATATAATATACATATAAATACTGTTAATATCAACATCTAAAAGTCAGAAACATGTAAAGATATGGTAAAAGATATATATAATATATATATAAAAATAGATTTATTTTACTATATTTAATTACCTCTCCATTGCTTTTAGTTTTAAATGACAAAACAATGGAGAGGGAATCATTTAAGCCTGACCACTGCCCAGCATTAAGGTGAACCTGCCATAGTAATTCCTTCTTTTCCAAAAGCAAGCTCCACAGACCACCCCTTTTATCTACTTTAACAATGTCCACAATAAAAAATCTGAAAGAGTAGTCTGTTTTTTTTCTGTGCAGTGTTTACTCAGAGCATTTGTAGGTTTACCAAGTCTGATGTCCCTCAGGTGCTCATAGATTCTATTTTTAAATTTCCTCTCAGTCTTTCCAGTAGAAAAACATTCACATAAATTATACAATGCACAATAAACCACTCTTTCAGTATAGCAATACACCTTCTTATTCACCTGTATTCTAAAACCATAAATTCATGACCTTCCATTACATAGTTACACTAAGCACAGGATCCACATTTTTTCATTGAACCTGTCTGTATAACATTTCTGTTAGATTCTAAAATGTATTTTAAATTCTTCCCTCTCTTAAAAACAATATTCGGTTTAGTCCCAACACATTCCCTGATGTCCCTATCATTAAGCAATATAGGCCAATTTTTGAATAAAATATCCAAGACATCCTTGCTGTTACTATGAAAGGTAATAATAAAACCACATTTAAAGTTTTGATTATGTCCAACAATGGATGGGTTTAAATTAGTATCTACACCTACCCCATTCACCAAATAGCCATCAGTGAGAAGCATTTCCTGTTAGCCTGTTTGATAACTTTTTGGATGAGTGTGACCATCTGAAAGCTATGTTTTTGAAAAGAGGTTACCCGTTATGGCTTCTTAATGAAGTTATGATTGAGGTGGTTAACAAAAGAGAAAGGGTTTTTTTTAGGCCTTTGCTGAGTGACCAGGAGCTGATTCTTGATCAGGACATGCTTCTCACTGATGGCTGTTTGGTGAATGGGGTAGTTGTAGATACTAATTTGATCCCATCCACTGTTGGACATAATCAAAACTTTAAATGCGCTTTTATTACTACCTTTCATAGTAACAGCAATGATGGCTTGGATATTTTATTCAAAAATTGGCCTATATTGCTTAATGATGGGGGCATCAAGGAATGTGTTGGGACTAAACTGAATATTGTTTTTAAGAGATGGAAGAATTTAAAATGCATTTTAGAATCTAACAGAAATGTTATACAGACAGGTTCCTGCGCTCAGTGTAGCTATGTAATGGGAGGTCATGAATTTATGGTGAATGGTTTTAGAATACAGGTGAATAAGAAGGTGTATTGCCATACTGAAAGAGTGGTTTATTGTCCATTGTGCAATTTATGTGAATGTTTTTATATTGGAAAGACCGAGAGGAAATTTGAAAATAGAATCTACGAGCACCTGAGGGACATCAGACTTGGTAAACCCACAAATGCTCTGAGTAAACACTGAACAGAAAAACCAGACCACTCTTTCAAATTTTTTATTGTGGACATTGTTGAAGTAGATAAAAGGGGTGGTCCATGGAGCCTGCTTTTGGAAAAGAAGGAATTACTATGGCAGGTTCGCCTTAATGCCAGGCAGTGGCCAGGTTTAAATGATTCCCTCTCCATTGCTTGTCTTTTAAAACTAAAAGCAATGGAGAGGTAATTAAATATAGTAAAATAAATATATTATATTTTTATATATATTTTATATATATATCTTTTAGCTTATCTTTACATGTTTCTGACTTTTAGATGTTGATATTAACAGTATGTATATGTATATAATATTTTGCATTTAAAGAGATGTATTTTTGTTAATATTCATGAGTTTAGGGAGGTCCTTCTTTGAGAATGTGGCGGGATTGGCTTATTTCTTAATTAATGGTTTTACAGAATGTATTTATAATTGTTTTTATGGACTGGCTCTTATCTGATGAAGTTGAGAAGATTCTTGATGAAAGCGCTCATCCATTTATTATTTTGGTGTAATAAAAAGTGTTTTTACCACTTGCAAGTGTTTTGTGGTCATTTAGTACAAGGACTTTTGAGGTGTGTGGTTTCAGGAGTGCCGACTTTGTGCTTTTACCAGTTTGTGTGGGTTTTTTTGTGCTTCTCAGTCGGATAAATATAATTAGGCCTGTAGAAGCTTCAAATTAAAATTATATTATCTAAAAATCTGGAGGACACCCTGCATGTTAACTATGATAGTATTATTCAAAATCTTAGTGAAATAATATTAAACTGAATAAGAAATTATTTAAATTTTTGAATTGCTTGAATCTGATTGAAATGATGCTACTTTTAAGTAAATGTCATAGGAAAGTTTTGCAAATTATTATTTTTCTCTAGTATCCAAACTAGACCAAGAGATTCATTCATTTGTCAATCCAGAGCATGGAAATGGTTGGTAAGGTTGTACTGATACAGAGTCCTATTCTTTAGTATCTATTTTAAGCTATTATTAGTTGAATAGCAAATCATACTCTAAAACTGAAAGAAATCATAAAATTATATGTAATGATAAGGAATTTAGAAAAATTAAACCAATCCTTAAACCTTTTTGACAATAAATGTTAGAGATATTAAATAATTACATGGATTCTTACATTTCTTGTCCTACAAATTGAAACCAAAGAAATGCTGTAGTGAAGTAATTTAAAAAAATATACATAGGTATCCAGTATAAAATATTTACTATATGTCCAGTTTCCTTTATGATAAGTTTTATGCAAGGCTTTAATGCAACAAAATGCCTATGAGCATGATTTAGCTTATTCTTTAAAAGGGACACAATATTATCAACAGGTAACATCAAATGTAAATAAGGCCTAGATTATGAAAATTGCAACTTGTTCAAATTATTGGAAAAGTATATCTTTAAAAGTGCCACATACGACAGAAACAAAGATAAATGCTTACCCACTTTTGATGAATATTTAGTACACATTCATGAATATGAACTCAACACCACTAACTATCATTGCTCAAAATAACTTCTTTCCCTCAGAACACACAAAACCTTTCCCCCAAGTTCACCACCCTTTCAGATGGTCAATATCCTTCCCTTTCCCCCTCGTGATACATATAGCTTTCCTTACTCTGTCTTTCCTCTTGCTTTTCATTAATTTTCTAGATACTCTGTTTAAAGCCAAAAGATCACCTAAATCCTTACAGCCAATTACCTCTTTAAATTCCAGTGATGTTGCAGTGTTCCTAGAAAAGTTTACTACACCTCTATTAATTAAATAAGCACTATATTGATTGTTGTTCTTAGCATATTGTAACATATCTGTACACACTTTATTTTCATTATTTGTTATTGCTGTATACTGTAATATTTGATAAATCAATGTATTATTCTGCATTGTATTACTCCTGTATACAATACTATTCAATTTGTATTGCATCAAGCGAGTTATAAGATGTTGGTACAATTTTCTTTATTTCAGTGTTTCTGGAGATTTTTTCCCAGGGCCTCTGCTGAAAATGGATTTTATGCCAAGATGGACTTTTCTGGTAAACAAATGATATGGATGAAATAAATAAATAAAAGTATATTTAATTCATTTTTATCCAAACAGTATAAATTAAAATATCATAAATATCAGTCATAACAAACTCTTCTGTGTGGAGTCTACATGTCCTCCTTGTGTTCGTGTGGGTTTCCTCTGGGTGCTCCAGTTTCCTCCCACATCCCAAAGACATGCTATAGGTGGATTGGACACTCTAAATTGGCCCTAGGCATGAGTGTGTGCATGTGTGTGCCTTCCGTGGAAGGTTGGGTGCCAGGCTGGCAACTTGACACCATAAAACTCTACTGCCAATCATGAGTGGACAGGTGATTTGCTGTGGTGATCCCTAACCAGGAAAAAGCCAGAAGAAGAAGAAGATCAGTCAAACTAAACCCTTGCAGGAATGATTTATTCAAACCAATGATCCAAATTTGAATGAAACAGATAAGCCCTTAATTTTAAGCACAACTGAAAAGATTACAGGCCAAATTATAAAGGTACACATTTAGTCCTTTCTGAATTCAAGAACCATCTTATCATAGTGCTTGTGCTGTCTACTCACTCAGAAAGATTACATTATTTGTATACTTTGTGGTAATCTTTATGAATCTGGCCATACTTCTTCTTTTGTTTATATATGGAGGTATATATGTATCGTATTTCTTATCCCTCAAAAAATGGAAAATATTGGATAATAATATTAAATGTGATGGTTAGATCTGACTAACAACATATATTATATTAATGCAGAATGTAAATAAACTTTTAGTTTAAATTTCAGTCATTTACCTAAGTATTTTGATCAGAAAAAGTCAATTAATAAAACATTTAGTCCTGTTTAATTCTCCAACTTCTTCTTCTATCAGTAAAGATAGGTTCCCATCTTTTTGGCATCTTTTAGCTGCTGAATGCAAACCACTAGCTAAATAGAAAATCTAGCCACCACCAAGACAGAGAAGGCTAAATCCCTTACTGTAGCCAAGGTGACCTAGATTCGATTAGCATCTTAGGTTTTTGAGACACTGCAGGGGAGGATAGGCATCCCCATCTTGGAGGATGAGGAGTATGAGAGACGGGTGTGTGCATGGGTACACAAAATGGTTACATTTCCCCTGGTAGAGGCTGGGAAAATTACAGCAGATTGTTTCCTGAGGGTGGTTGGGGTAGCATGCCAATAATACCTCCTTCTAGAAGTGAGGCGTAGAATAGTGTGGTCTGCTCATTGCACACCCTACCTATAGAATGTTAGTGGAGCGTGCACAGAGCAGGGGCAAACAATGAGGCAAAAACACTCCCGGCAGCAGGATACCTTGATCTACTTGCTGGCCCTAGCCACTATTTAGAGTTAGGTGGAGAAGACATCAAGAGGAGTAGTAGACCTAGTAATTGAAGAGAGGTGCTAAGGTCCACTGCTGGCCAGCTGCAGTAGACAAAAACAGCTAAAAAAAAGGAAAAATCTATTCTGCTTCCTTGTACTAAAGTCTAAAACTGCTATTGTATAGGAAAATGAAATTAATGCTATCAAAATGAGATTAAAACAAACATAAGTTATAAATTTTGACTTATCTTTTTGTTACAAAAATATAACATTACTCAGTGATGCTGCATGTCTGGAGAATCTAGATTATATTACAAATTAGATATACAATTGACTCTTTGAATCATTTCAGAATGAAATTACACACCTTGTCTGTAGTGTAAATAGAATGGTTTAGTCTTATTTATTTTATATCTATTATTTTGGCCAACTTAGCTAATACTAATTATTGAACTTTTAATTTGATTTACATATTGATGAATATTTGATTAGAATGCTGAAATGTTAATTTTTTTTCTTTTTAATTGAAATGCTGATACAATTTTCAAAAAATAAATGATTAATGATTTTTGTAAGGTATGGGAACTTATCATGCTGATAAATTTCAGTACTCATGACCTTTTCCTTGGGTTCAGCCTGCGTTAGCAAAATATTCTTGCACTCAGTGCCAGCCTAGCTATAGTTCATTAATAAAAGCTGCCTTTACTTTCTCTGTGCATATGACACTGTTACTGATTTTCTTCAGTGTTTGCAGAGTACAGTGGTACTACATCTACTAGTATTTCAAAATGGCATGACATTGAACTGCGGGACTGGTCATTTCAAGTTCACTTATTTGTAGAGATGAAATGAAAGGCAGCTTTGCTGATATACCTAAAGTGTTTTTACCAGTAGACTGTTGATGCAGGTTTGCCTAATTCAGGAAAAAGGCACTTATGGTTTGTTCCCAACTATAAGAGACTTGACAGGAGGTAACACTAAGTTACAGGTATATCAGTACAAGCACACGAGGGACAGCATTGGGAAGCAGCACAGTGAGTAAATAGGGGATTAAACTATTCATTTGGATTACACAGACTGTATACAAGGATAGCTTTCCATACTAAGGGAACAGAACACTTGCATTATGCATCTGACATTATCCTGTACTGTAAGAAGTAGACATTCAGAGCTGGTTATTCTTTACTTTATTCAATGAGTGGTTGTGTAAGAGACTAATGTACACAGTGTCTATATGAAAAGATGGTCCAATCCCCTCCTGCCAGGACTTACTCTGAATTTTTAGCCTGACCATCCCGGTTTCATAGTTTACTAATTATATATAGAAGCTGTAGTTGCAGGTTTTGTTTTAAGCTTCTCATCAACAAGAGTATAGTGGTCTTTGGATGATAGCAATCTAGAAGATCTTCATAGCTTGGTCCCTTTTAGGATCCAACAGCAGAGTTACTATGGCAACTCATTAAAATAAATTAATACTTTTAAGGCATAAAAGACAACAAGAAATCATCTAAAAAGGAAGCAAATGGATCTATATGAAAGATAAGGAAAAAAAACTGAAACATTGAACATTTATTCTACTTCCATTGGGGAAGTGAGAAAATAAATGCATAAAATATGAATGCAAAGCCTATTTCTAGACACTCATTTTTGTCAGAGGAATCCTAAATAACTAGAACATAAAAAAAGGTAGAGCTATGTAGATGACATTTACAGATACAGAATGGATCTATCTTAGGCCCTCTCCTTTTCTCCCTCTTTACTAATAATCTGCACACAGCTACTCAACATTGTTCTATAATACCGTATGCAGATGATTCAACACTTATCTGTGCTGCCACATCTCTATCAGCTCTTCATTCTCAAACACAGGAATCTTTCACTTTTGTTGAAATATGGCTAGCCAATGCCCATCTAATTCTGAACCCAAACAAAATTAAATGATTACTTTTGTAGCCTAACAAGACATATATCTCATGCCCGTCATTTAACATAATAGCCAAAGACAATACTGTCATCTCCCTGACAACCTATACAATGCTTCTTGGAGTGGAAATTGACAATAACCTAAAATTTGACTTATATGTTTCCCTAACAATAAAAAAGTAGTCCATAAGAAACTTGGAAGTCTATATAGGCACAAAAGGTTCCCGACCAAAATGGCCAAAATTACATTAGCACAAACGCATCTGCTCTCCACTCTCCTATATGCCTCTCTAATTTTAACTAATCTTAGCAAAACTGACCTATATAAGCTAAAAGCATGTTATAATAAAATTGCTAAGTCTGCATCTGACAGCCCATATAGAACACATCATTGTACAGCTTTAAGGATACTAGACTAGCTTGAACTTCCCAACATTATTCTTTACAACCAACTCTCTCTAACTCACAAAACTGTAACACAACCAACCAGGACCCCTGCACTACGAAATCTCATCCTTCCTTACAGTTCCAGCAGACCACTTTGCTCTAACAATAAGAACTTACTCACCGTCTCAAAAGCCAACAACACGGCAGTAGAATCTTTATTTTCAGGCTACATATCTTGCATCTGGAACTCACTTCCTAACTCCATTCTCTCAGTCTCATCAACTAACCATTTTAAACCATCACTTAAAGCTTATCTAAAAAAGAAGTGGCTATGTTCCTGTACAAACCCCTCATGAATGCTCTGATACATCACAGTATACCCCAGCCATATCCAACTTCTTCCCCTGTGTTTAATCTTTTATTCCTACCAGCCTATCTTAACCTTATATCTTGACATAAGTTATACTTTACAAATAGTCCTAGCTATGTTCAAAGCCCAGGTTTTGTTGTCATGATGTAACAAATTTGTATTTTCTTATGTATATTACATTTTGTTTACTTTATACTTTATTGATTATTGTAATTCGTGCATTACAATTTACAAGTTACTCATGGAGCTTTCCTCCCTGGGCCTCCGCTGAAACAGGATCTGTGTCCAGTAGGACTTTCCCGGTAAACAAATGTTCAATAAATAAATAAACTAGATGACGCTCGCTGATATGTTCAAAGAATTTCTTAGGAACCTGCTTGCTTCACACAGTCTCCAGAAGAAAACTACTGTTTCATAAAAGTAGCAAGGAAGAAGTCACTTATTCCAGATCAGTCAATCCATCTTCAGTGGTAGGACATGTGGAAGATGCACTATTCAGATAAAAGATAATTGCAAGCATTAAATTCATCAGAAGGTTCTGTGGCATAATTGTACTTTTTTGTATTTGTCTGATGACTGAGATGTACAAAAAGTCAAGGTCTGTTAATATTTGAGACCCAGGAAGAAAATCACCAGACATAAAATTCAGTACCACAAGGAAAGCCAACAATACTAATATAATTCTCACAAGTACAGGGTTGAGTATATCATAGGACTATACAAGAAGAGCCAGGACAACAGAAGAGGCAATTACCTCTGTAAATTGTAAATAAACAAAAGTTGATGAAATCCATGTAAAATATTTACAGTGAGCTATGTTTTAATGTTTACTGCATCTTTTATGATAAAGGAGCTAATGTTAAGCAAGTATATCAATGTACTAAATTTACTGTTACAATGAAGAGAGCTGCAAGTCAATGACATTGATATATACAGTTGTTCTTCTTTTGGCTTTTCCTGGTTAGGGGTCACCACAGTGGAAATCCGGTCCACTAATGATTGACAGTAGATTTTTTATGGTGCCGAGGTGCCAGGTCAATGCCCAACCTTCAACGAAGGCACGCCCATTTCACGCATGTCTTTTGAATGCCACTTGATCGCGGGGAGGACATGTAGACTCCACAAAGAAGGCGCTCCAGCCGAGAATCGAATGGGAGACCCTCTTGCTGTGAGGCGACAATGCTACCGCTAAATGACCTCGGCTCTCACATTGATATATACAGTGAATAAGTGAAATATATCAACAGGACACATGATGTTGCACTTGGTAAATGCAGACACAATGTTGCTATGCAAAGCATGCTCAGTGACAGTTTACTAAGGATAACCAGCATATAAAAGAGTTACAACAGTAATATACATGCTGCAACTGGTAGGATTCATGTCACATAACCAGATCCCACAACAATGACACCATCAGATTTGAACCACAACAACTAAAAGCCTCTAACTGCAGAAACTCTCAAAAATGAACTGTGAACAACAAAGATTATTTTAAGTAGTTTCATACATACAGTGTGTTCCCCAGCTGATAGACAGAAGAGATCTAAAAGAGCTTAGAGCAACTGATTTGATATTCTATACACATTATGGGAAAAAGGCAAAGAAATTGGACGAGTATGACTAGATGAGAGAAGCCCTACTGCAGTAAAGAAGGAGAGGAAAGACATGAGAGGGTAAGGAGAGTAAGACTTACAAATTATGAGGTCTGTGAGAATGACAATGGTAGATATGGTTATAGTGAGTAGAAACTAATGACTGAATGTAGCAGAAAGTTGAGGATAGTGAATTAATAGAAGAGAATGGGGAGGGGGAGAAAGAATGAGGGGTGGGACGAATTCACCGTAGACTGCAAGTTCAAGTGAAAGAGAAGAACATAGCCTAGAAAAGTAGAAGGAAGCTTATGACCATTTAGAAAGGTCAAGTAATCCCACAGGTACAAGATCATTTCTGAATAGCAAAGACCTGAATGACAGTTTGAATCTTTGTTGAAAGACAATTTCCTTTATGTTCATAAGGAGTTTATCCCATTGTTTAGTTATACAGAATGTGTCTCCTTGATTGCTAGTAGGTGGTATGACTTGTACTATTAAGGTGCCTCTGCTGGTTTTAAGGGATAACAGGGCTAGTATCTTAAATGTTGAGTAGATATTATACTATAACTGCCTGTGAGCCATTCATGTTTGAGTAAACTTCAGATAATTAGGTTAGAAAATGCATTCGAGGAAAACAGTATTGACAAAAAGTTATAATAAATTGGTCTTACTAATTGACTGGAGGTTATACTAAGCAAAATTTATGATGACCATTGATCTTGACTCTCATAAGTAGGGTCATTATAAAATTATGGAGAAATTTATTAAAAATGCAGAAATACTTTGCAAATGTGGGTCTCAGTATCCAGCCTCACTGACCTCTAATAGTTTGTTATAGTATATGCTTCAACTTGCATTAACCACAACGTTTACTAGACAGGTGTGCTGCCATGTGTAGGTGTTTTCATTCTGAGGTTTCCTTAAATGCAGCGCAAACTAAGATTTGCACATTACCTCTTTCAGGCCTCTAAACAACATAAGCAGTGCAACGCATACATATTAGGCATTTATTTAGGTAGTCATCTTAAACAAATTTTAGTGGATTCCTAATTACCTGCACCAATTTTTCTGAACATAAAGTTATAAACCACAGAACCTTGACCGAAGCACAAAAGATGGGGATGTATCCATATTCATCAAGGATACCCACACCTCCAGGTTAGTGGCACATCACAATGCCTCAGCAATCACCCATGTGCAACTAACAATGGGCAAAACTGCAATTCAAATTGTAATTTGCTACAGATCACCCACCATGATCCAGGACCCCCATTCCACGTTTCTGGAGACACTAGAAAATATGAAGGTCCTACCAAATGCCCTAATATTGGGTGAATTCAATTACCCAAACATTAACTGGGAGAACTACTCAAGTACTAACTCCCTTGCCCAATGCTTACTAGAATTTATAAACTCGAATGCTCTGGATCAACTGGTCAACACCCCCACCAGAGGTGACAACATATTGGACCTGGTCATCACCAACATGTGCGACTAGTGTTCTACACTGGAGGTCAAACCCTTGCTTGTTAGATCAGATCATAGACTAATCACTCTAGATATCCACATTCCGACCCCTACCCCCAATCTAGAAAACCACCGTGAAAAACTTTTCAAAAGCAAATTTCACTAAAAGCCTCTAACTGCTCTACTTAAGACTGAGGTGGAAAGGTTCACAGCCCTCATGCTAAAGGACAATACTGTCCAAGCTGCTGAATCCCTTACAAAGGCACTCTATGAGCACCTGCAAGAATGATGGTTTGTGCTATCCCAAGCAAAACCAAAACTCACTCCTCCAAGAAAAGGAAGCCAGTCTGGTGGACCCCTGCCATAAACAAGCTATACAATAGAAGGAGGAAACTAGTGCAGAAAAGAGTAAAATCCCAAGAAGGAAAGACATCCCTGATTAGTATCAACAAGAAACTACGATCCCTCATAAAATCATCCAAGGCTAACTTCGAAAAAAAATTGCCAAGGTTTCCAAAGATAACCACAAAGCGTTCTTTAGCTATGTCAAGAACCTAAGTAGAAACTCTCAGATCTGCTCTGAGTTAGTGCAGAATGGCACAAAATACACTGAACCGACTGATATTGCCAACATTCTGGCAGGCAGGTTTAGTGAAAACTTCACCCCCCTCTCACCCCCTAAAGGGACCATAACCATACCAGAAGAATGTAGTGCCCCGGCAATCACCCACACACAGGTTAAAACAGCCCTATCCAGAGCCAAAAATACAGCTTCAATGGGACCAGACAGTGTCCCAGGCTGTGTCTTACATGAGTTCCAAAATTAACTAACCCCTCACCTAAACACACTGTTCAAACTCAGCCTCTCTACAGGCTACATACCCATAGAGTGGTGCACAGTAACCATTATCCCACTCCACAAAGGTGGAGCCACAACAGACACAAAGAACTATCACCCTATAAGCCTGACTAGCCTGGTCTGCAAGGCTATGGAGCACATCATCATGGAATTCATTAACAGAGACTTTGGGAACCTTCAAACATTGGACCCTACCCAGTTTGGCTTTGTTAAGGGCAGATCATGCCTCCTAAACCTGGTGGACTTCTTTGAGACAGTTACCAAGGCTTTAGATGAGGGAAAGGAGGTCCACACAGCCTACCTAGAACTCGCAAAGGCTTTTTACACCATTCCCCATTCTGGTATTATAGACAAGCTCACCAGCCTGAACAGAAACCCCTATGTCATGAGATTGGTTGCCAATTGGCTCATGGATAGGACCCACACGGTGAGAGTTGCAGGCTCTTGGTCTGACTCTAAACCAGTTACAAGTGGCATCCCCCAGGGCTCAGTCCTGGGGCCCCTCCTGTTCGGTATATTGTCTCTCCAGCTGATACAGACATCCTCCAGAAGGGTCTCACTGAGACAGATACCTGGTGTCAAAATCATGGCCTCAAGCTAAATGCCAAAAAGTGCATAGTCATCCCCTTTGGGAAAAACAAAGTACCCTAAATACAGAAAATGTAATAAGGGATCTGGGGACCGAAGTAGATAGTAATCTCTCCTTTGATAATCATATTGCCAAGGTGGTTAGAAAATCCTTCTATGTGGTCCACCTAATCACAAAAGGGTTTGCATCTAGAACAAGAGGTTATTGTGCCCCTCTACTCATTACTCATCAAACCCATCATAGAGTACAATGCCCCATTTGGGATGTACCTTACAAGACACCTGCAACAGTTGGAAAGACCACAGAAGTACCTCACCAAGAGTATTAGTGGCCTCAAACATATGCCCTATGCAACCCGACTGAAGAAACTCCAGCTGTACTCGGTTTCATACCGCTTACTCAGAGGTGATCTCTGCCTGACATACAAGGCCATGTCCAACCCAGAATTGATGGACATGCTCCACCTAAAAAAAAAAACAAATCCCCAAGAGCTGCACGCTCTAGGGATCTAAACCTCA
Organism: Protopterus annectens; assembly: GCF_019279795.1. NCBI lineage: Eukaryota > Metazoa > Chordata > Ceratodontiformes > Protopteridae > Protopterus > Protopterus annectens. The sequence continues at coordinate 977,737,144 of NC_056745.1, forward strand.
CCACAACAATAAATAGGACGTGCTGGAGGGATAGATTCCTGTCCCAGAGACTCCCCATGCTTTGGAACAGGATTCCAATCTACATTAGGCAGAGCCCCTCACTAACACTCTTCAAGAGAAACCTTGACGAGTGGATGGGAAACAGAAAATTTACCCCGGGGATCACTGCAGTGGCTCTGCTGGACAGAGGCACAGGGAACTAATGGCTCTGCTGGACCGAGGCACAGGGAACTAATCTAAGGGGGCGGCAAAAGCCAACACATTCTGGCTAGGCTTATAGATGCCCTCAGGCAGATAGCCTAGTACTTACCTATGAACCTATGAATCTAACTCCTTTAATGAACTGCTGTCTCTTCCTCCCACATAATATTTAGCATTACAATTTAATTCTAAAATCCCTTAAAAAGAAAATAATTTACCAACTATCTTGAAGATGATCACTAGTAAATATATTGATGTATGTTTCTTTACTGTTTAAAAACATACAGTTAGAGTTCTTGGACTTGCATGGAATCACTGAATTTCCCTCCTTTGAACATATTCAGTATTTTAAATAACCAAGTCTTTTTAATTTCCGTGCAATTAAATTAACATTTAAAATGATCAATTAATAAACAGCAGGGGGGCTTAACCATACAGATTAATATTTTGTAGTCATTGCCTCATCCATGTGAATTGGGACATTTTCACCTCTGTTTCACACCTATTGCCTAATTTTATTGTCACTGAGAAGTTTTATGACTGCCTGTTTTAACTCAAGATAAATGTGATTGAGTTCTAAGACATAGTCTGAAAGATGAAACCAGGCGTGAAATAAATCACTTGAAAAATGACTTACCCTGACTTTCAATATCACATACTGCAACACTTCATTAAACTTTTGCTATCCTATTTTAAATTTACTTGAATATGCATATAGTTTCAGCATTTTGATTCAAAATATAATGTCATAAATTATAAAAGGATTCTGCATTTTGTGTTGGGAACAAGATGAAAATTGTGGAAAGTAAGGAAAAATTTGCAAAAATAAAACTGTGGGTGAACATTTCCAGTGGCCCTGCTCATAAGAGGCTAATAAAGAAACGTAACACCCTGTGAGTCAGAACTAGGTTGAAGAGCTCGCAAGTAGCTAGCTGAACATTAGGGCACATTGAGTGGCTAAAGCCAAATGTTTTCCATTGCTGACTAGCAGTGATACTATATCTGCCTGAAACCCAACCATCTTCAATAAATTCAATACAGTGGAGATGGAGGGGAGGATGTGCTGTTTTGAAAATGACAGAATGATATGCATAAACATCAGAAAAAAAATTAGAAGGGTCCTGAATAATTTTAAGATTTGAGCAATGGCATGGCAATTGAGAATTATATAATTATGCAATTAGATTATGAGAACTCAAAAGGAGTGCTCATTTATTACTATATTACATATCACTGTGCAGAAATTGTATTTTAGGATGCATATTTATACATTATGATCAAAAAGTGGGTATTTACTCTTAGAAATATGGACAATGGGTCCAACTTCGTTTGGTTTGGTCAAGGGCAGGTCATGCTTATTCATCCTGACAGACTTCTTTGAGAAGGTCACTAAAGCAATGGATGAGGACAAAATGTTTCACACTGCCTACTTTGACCTAGCAAGGTATTTTGACATAATTCCCTGCTCAGGCATTGTTGACAAACTCAGAAGGTTAGCTACAAACCCTAATGTCACCCAGTGGATAGCCAGCTAGCTCACAGACAGGAACTAGGAAGTTGAATTGGGGAATCCACTCCTACAAAGAGGACAGTCACAAGCAGAATCCTACAGGGATCAGTCCTGGGACTACTCCATTTTGGCATTGACTTCTCTGAGGTCAATTCCAGTGTCAATGGCCTCTGTCTGACTAAATTTACAGATGATTGCAAATTAGGAGCTGTCATTGAATCCCCTGCCAACGCAAATATAACCCAGGAAGGGCTGACAAAGACAAATAACTGGTGTCAGAGCCATAGACTAAAACTAAATGCCAAGAAATGCATAGTAGTATCCTTTGGGAAGTCATCCACCCCTGATAACTATCATATTGACAATACATCCCTAAGGGTTGACCCAGTAGTCAGGAACTTGGGGACACACATAGACAGTAATCTAACCTTTGCCCATCATGTGTCTACAGTAGTGAGGAAATCATTCTATGTTGTGCATCTTATAAACAAAAGTATGGCATCTAGGTCCATGGAACTCATCGTTCCACTGTATTCTGCATTCATCAGACCTGTTATTGAGTACAATGCCCTCTTAGTTATGCACCTATCTAGGCATATTCAACAGCCGGAACTTCCACAGAGGTTCTTCATTAGCAGAATACAGGTTGTAAGTAGTATGTCCTATGCAGACCACCTCAAGGGCCCTATCCTTATATTCTATCTCCTACAGGCTGTGGAAGGGAGATCTATGCCTGGCATTCAAGGCACTGTTAGACCTCACTCTGATGGACCTCCTGTATATCCACAAAACAAACGACACCAGAATTACTCATTATAAAGACTTAAACCTTGCCTGTGATATAAATAGGACCTGCTGGAGAGACAGATATGTACCCCAGAGACCTCTCCTTCTCTGGAACAGGCTCCCCATCCATGTGAAGCAGAGTTCCTCCCTAACCCAATTCAAGTGTAACTTGGACAATTGGATGGGGGAACAGGAAATTCATCACTGGTTTGGCACCTATGTCTCTAATGGACACAAGCAGTCTGTAAATGGTTCATCTCCCAGATCCCTGCTTGTAAATGTTTCCCTGCTTACACTTATCAAGGCTATCAGAACTTGCCAGAAGTTTGTTATGTTTAGCTAGGCTTAAAAAGGCCTTTGTGGTCATTAGCCTAATTAACATCTATGAACCTGCGAACCTATAAAAAATTAAGGCCAGTAGATGCATTTCTGACTGCAGCAACCCTAGAGAAGTCACTCAAGATTCACGGTGTTGTAACCTAGAGAATGTTGTATTAAGATGGGAAAAACGGCATCCTTCCAACCTGAAAAAAAAGTTAATTTGTATGTGACAGATGTCAGCTAACCTGATTATCAAAAAACTGAATGCCAAATGATGCATGTCAAATCAAGAGAAAGGGATAGCATGGTGCTGGTTGAATAAGGTAAACTATCACAAAACAACCAATGTGGCATTCCCTGCTCTTGGTGGGAGTGACACCACAGAACGCACATAAAAAGTTGCAAAAAAAAAAAAAGAGTAGAATCAGTCTGTAGCAGAGCACTAGAAACTATGTAGAGATCATAAAATTTGTAAGATGGCGTCATTCTGAAAGACACTACAATTTATTCTTTTAGATATGAAACAGGAAGGAAGCAGTGAGTGCAAACTTATGAATACATCACAATAATCCATAAAAATACAAGCCATTCAAAATTCCCAAGAAAACAACTTCAGCATGGTAAAGAACACAGAAATGGCAGAATGAAAAATACAAAGTATTGTGAAGATGTCTTCCTTATAGTCTGCCTAAATGTTATTTGGAGCAATCACTTGTCTGACTGAAATTGACAATAACACTGAAAAAAATGGGGAAGTTACAAAGGAATCCTAACAAACAAAATGGAGACAAACTACAAATTAAAAACTATTTAATTAGTGTGAATTACCACTTTAGTCCTACTAAGCCTGTTGGTTATGTTCAGAAAAGTCCTTAGGTGGTATTTATACAGTGTAAGGCTGACTGGGTCAGTATATTTCACTGCTTATTTGATAAGTATTATGGAGTCTTTGAGATTTTTGTGAACTAGCAATGACAGACAGATGAAACCTAAGTTTAAGATATTGCAAGTACGGAATGGCATTCCCCCAGTGCAACTCTACAGAGTCAGTAGTGGTCTACGAATAAAGCCGAATTATGTTGTTTGTTGAGCTACTAATTTTACTTGTTCCACCAGTTTAGAAAAGGAAACAAAATGGCAGATATGATATTCTTTATCATTTTGAAAATTCTGTGTGATCTTGTAATTACATTTTTTTGGGGGGTGGTTGTTTTTTTTTTTTTTCATTTTATTTATTACTTTTTTTTCCTTTTGCTTGCCTCTAGCCTTTCCTGGTATATAAAAAGTCAACTGTGAAATATAGCTAATGTTTGCCTGTTGTGTTAAAAATCACTGAACAACTAACTCTTTTTACTCACCTATCATGTCTAACCAATATTTATATATATATGTATATATATATATATATATATATATATATATATATATATCAGCATGAATATTGTTTATTTTCTTCTGCATGCTTTTCTCAGAATTTGTACTTTCAGTTTGTTCTATTTGTGTACATTATTACTTATATTATGTCTATAGCTGATCCTCATGATGACTAACATAAGTCATTTGTTTGCCTCCTTTGAACTTTTCTGTACTTCCAGCTTTCACTGAAATAGGATGCATTGTCCAGTATTAACAGTTAATTAGCAAGATAGTTAATTAAGAAAACATTTTGGCACTTTAAATCCTAGAAAATATAATGTTTTGGGCAGCTTTGTGGCAACAATGTGACTGGTACCATAATGCACATTTTATATCTTTTGGGGCAATCAGACAAAGACATTTTCTTTTCCCATGTACTAATGTCTTGACTTGTAGCACTCTATTACCCTGCTCATACATTAAGAACCAATGAAAATACATTGAAAGTTCTTAACATGTAACTTCATTATCTTCTGGGTGTTTTTTTTTTCTTTCCTATCCTGGCAAGTATTAGCTCCCCAATTTGTCCTTGTGACTAGCCATTATGAAGGCCATTGCAAGGCATTATGCTGATCTAACATGTGGTACACATCACCTGACCAGTGATGCACACAATTCTGCTCATGTATACACTTTGGTGGAGGTGTATGTCATAACTCATGTTGCCTGTGTTTGCATATGACTTTCACTGTCAGCAGTGTAGCAGAGTGGATTGCTTTCCTCCCCCTAGGATAAATGAAATGACCCTTGTTATACATTCCCACAACCTTCTCTGGTTCCCAGGTTGCAAATTAATCTCAGTTCATTTGGGGTGCAGTCACGCTGCATAATAGATCACAGCTTGTGCCTTCATATTAACCAGTGTGCAGCTAACGTAACAAAAGCTAATGTCTCACTCGAAAAAAAGCATGATGTCTGCATGATGCATCAAAATGGGTATGGAGATACTGTGGACTAATTGCTGCTTGGTATACAACAGAAAAGTAAGAAAAATTAGTATGTGTTAAATGGCCAATCTGGAATCTGCAAAGAATCTGCAAGAACAGAAGAATCCCAAAAAAACAAACAAACAAACAAAAGCAGAGACCAGAGCCATACATATAAAATCAATTTATAAAAGGCAAAGCTTTTGAGACTAGTCGTTTATCAGTGCCTCAGAGCTAGTCTCAAAAGCTTTGCCTTTTATATGTGGATTTGGTATGTGTGAACTACAGTTTTGGTATACTGGGTCTCTTTTTTTGTTTTCTTTTTTTTTTGTATACAAGAGAAAATTGTCAGCCTCTTTTAGTGCCTGTAATACCAAATCAAATTGCTGCATGGGTCAAAATTTAGGGCATTGTCATAGGAAATCTGAAATTCAGTCTCTGTGTCCATATGGGTACCGCAAGTGACTTAAAATAGAACTTTACACACACACACACACACACACACATATATATATATATATATATATATATATATATATATATATAGCTAAAAATATATCACAGGATCCTTTTAAAGCAAACATCACTAAGAGTCATCATATTGTACAGTTAGGTTTGCCTAGGCATCTGTTTTGGAAGTGATTTCTGAGTTTGCCTGAGTCAGTAGTTTTATTAGGTTGTGAAACTAAGGCAGTTGAAAACCACAGCATAAACTAACTCTGTTTTGAAAACAAGTGGTATTACATTGTGTAGTATGAAATAAACTATTTATTTCAGTGAACTTTATATGTGTTATTCTGGTATTATTTCTTTCAAGTTCTAGTCTTTAATATGCAAAATTGTAGACTAAGATCTCCTGTAACATTTTGAAACATAATTTGGCATTCTTGATAACTGAAACTATGGATGCTACTACAGGATATAATTTATAGGGCTTCAGGACTAACTTGTTTTCTGAGTCAGTATTTGAACTTACTGTAGTTATTATCTTCATGTTTTTTCGTTATTTATATGCTGTTAGTTTTGTAAATTAGCTGTTAAAATGCCATTAAAACGAGATAGCCATAGCTATAAGTGGTTTGCTTATCAGTATGGATAAACACATTGAAAATGGCAAAACAGAATTTCATGAATTTTCATTTTTCTTTACTGAAAATGATTATCTGTAAAAAAAAAAAAAAAATATTTGTTAGTTTTTGCATTGTGCATTCATTCCTTATGAGTTTCCTGCACTGAATAAATTATTTGCTTGCAATATCATAATTATTTCTGTATTAACAGCTTGTGGCAGCATCAGGAAATCACTAAGACCTCATGAAGGAACAGAGAATAGAAAGAGAAGTAGATTTTGGATTCTATTCAATAATTAAAAAATAACTAATGTAAAGAAAAAATATATGTGGATAGGAAACTTTTGTTGCTGTATTCTACTTATTTATTCTGTGAAGAGAAATATCTGCTTTATGTTATACAGAATATTTCTTAAATGCAAGCTACAAGCTATATGAGGTATTTTGCTTTTATGTGAGAACATCAGTTTGTAGCATTTTAACACTTCTTGCTAGGCACTTCTGAGAAAATCATATGTGGCTTCTAAGATCAGATAAGCACCTCAGCTCAAAATAGGACAAAACTATGGCTCCTCACAACCACATGCAATACTGTATCTGACATCCGTTTTTACTGTTGCAGCAGGTTTTATGCTTTTGTTGCATCCTCTTTTGATGTAGTCATACTCTGTTCGATTGCTTTCAAAAATATGCCTTCATTTTAACATTCATCACTAATAGGTAAGACCTTCTGACCCTCTGTGTTCTTTTTCCCAAAACAGGCATATAACCATGTTAAAAACATTACCATTTCTATATGTCTGCATAACATGACAAAAATAAGAAACATCTTGCTCAATTCATAAAGTTGCAATTAAGGGTGTACATGTTTGATGAAGATCTAAAAACTGAGCTATGTAGTCAATCCATATGCAGGCAGTTATAGATTGGGTATTAAGTGGTGGCTATGTAGCTTTTCATGTATTTGACCAGCTATATTTAATGGCCAGATCTCACAAGAGTAGTCATTGATACTCAGTTATGTGCATCAACAAGCTAGTTTTAGAAATGTTCTGTGCTGACCCCTTAGAGAAGCTGTTACATACTCTAAAACGCTCTCACACACACACACACACACACACACACACACACACACACACACACACACACACACACATTTAAGATGTGTGTGTGTTTAATTTTTGTTTTCAGACTTCCAAGTGTGAGATCAGGACTGAAAACTTTGTTGTCGATGTTTCTTTTTCTTTCTCTACCTTTCTGCTTCCCCAAGAGGTAACTCCAGCTATCTTTATCTTTTTTTTAGTTAGCAATCTGGTATAACACATTCTGAATCAAAAACAGATGAGTAGGTTCAGTTGCTTTTTGTTATATTTTTAAATTATATACGTGTAACCTAAAACAACAAATTTGAACTCTCTTAAGTATTTATAATACTTTCTTATACATTGCTTTGACATCAAACACATACAATCTCATTAATCTTAGCAGTTTGTTTAATTGGGCATCCCTGAATAAATATCAACCATCAAATGACACAATGCCAACAACAAGAACACTCACTGTTCTCATCATAACACATCATGCTCACTACTAACAACTTACTAACCGTATATGCAGTTATGTGAAGTCCCCTGCTCCACCTTAGTAAAGCATCCTAACTCTATCCCTGTCCCTTCTCCAACCCTATCCATGTGCCTTACCTTAAAAAACACTTTCTGTAACAAATCACTATTCACACAAATCTATGCTCCCAATCCTATCCATGCACCTTATCTTGAAAAATACTCTCTGTAACACAAACACTATTCAGAAAAATCTGAGCTGAATTTTGGTAAGGTTATAGGCAGTACATTAGAAAGGGAAATTTGTTTCTTTTTTCAATGCACTGGTTGTCAGTTGTGTTTTCAGTATTGTGAATGGTCGGCATGTTTTGGTTGATGTTCTGATTTTAGTCACTTAACATGATGATCATTCATGATATAATTTTATGTGTGTGTGTGTGTGTGTGTGTGTGTGTGTGTGTGTGTGTGTGTGTGTGTGTGTGTGTGTGTGCATATAGATATATATATATATATATATATATATACATACACAAGTGTGTGTGTGTGTGTGTGTGTGCATATATATATATATATATATATATATATATATATACATACACAAGTGTGTGTGTGTGTGTGTGTGTGTGTAGATAGATAGTGATAGATATGGAATGACATATATAGATATATTATACACAAATACAGAAAGACAGATAAATAGAGATGTACAAATGTCAGTGGCTTAACAGATCACATAATTGTCTTTGATGCTGGGAAGATGAGAAGGCCATGGATTCTATCCTCACACCATGTACTTGAATTTATATGATAACAGTGACACAGCAGTGCAGACAGGTATATTGTTTTTTTCTGAAATGTTGTCCTTCAGATAAGGTCATTTAACCAAGGTAACATTTGAAGTAATCGAGATGGCTGTTTAAGACGTCACAGATAGATTGTGTGAAAAATATGTTCTACACATGGAAGGAAAAGAATTAAATTTAAAAAAGTCTTTGTTTTAGGTTTTATACATATCATTTGATTGAAGAGCATTACAATGAATAACTTTTTCTTATTTTTAAAAAAAGATAATTAAGATATGTTTTATGAAATATAATTCTGAAATACAAGAGGATACATGTTATCAACAAACCATAATAGCTATCCTTTTAAAGAATGAAATTGATTTCATTTTCTCTTATTCTTGTTTATACCCCAATCTTATGTACATTCTTGATTATATATTGTTATGCTTGTGACATGATCTTTTCTCTAACCTTTGGAGAAAAACAACTTCTTAACATTCCTGGAATAATCTAGGACAGCGTCTTTATGTTAACCCTTTTCCTATGGATCTGTTCATTCCCTGTAAATCCATCTTCCCTCTTTTTTTTCAACGCATCTAAGTTATATTTTGACTAGCATTTTTGGGTATTGCTTTGTCAGTATATTTTAATTATACAGTGCTACAATTATACATCAAAATTCAGAAACAGTTCCCTGTAAATGAAAGAAAACTGGGTGTGTGGGTTAAATTAAAGGAAATAGTCATTTAGACACTATAATCATTCAAGAAAAACATATTGGTTTCAATTAGGTTTTATGAGACTTCCAGTAGTCTCTCCTTCAGGAAAACCTCTGTAGCAGTGAAAGTTGTGATGATGAAATATTTTGTAGGGTAGTATAGTATGCGCATGCATGAGGGCTCAGAAAACTCATATCTCTTCTATGAATGTCAGTTTCCCGGTGGTGCTACAGGTTCCTCCTTGGTAATAAGCCATTAGGAATGTTTGTTCCATATCATAAGCAGCAATGGTGTGGTTAATGCCATACTGTGACCTGTAGAGCAACAGCTGATGCTATATTTCATGGTGATTTTGTATGTGTTGCATGTTTTTGTCTGATAATATGGTATAATGCAAAACACAGCAACTGTATTTAGATTGCTGTAACAGGTTTCATGCCTTTGGTCTGCATTCATATGGTCTAAATTTGATTTAGTCATTTGGTCTAAGTAAATATAGTCTAAACGCATATGGTCTCACTGCATTTGCTGTACTTTGGGATTTTACGTATTACATTTGTACCTGTTTCATAGAGCAATGTATTTTGACCATGTACATTTAGTTTTGTGATATTAGTGTTAAGTGAATATTAGATTAAACTCACGTACACAGTGATAGGTATGCTGAAGTGTGGGTGATCTTTGTGAGATCTCTCATAAGGTGGTTATGGGAGTTTGCTGTTTTCCCCACTGTTGTGCAGTCTTGGAGTTGGAAAATATAGTTAGCCAGGGCTGTGGGGGTGAAACCCTTCATACTGTTTTTTTTTCTATTTTTTTCTGTGTTTTGAGTTTTAGATTTAAAGGTTTTAGATGCATCAATATAGACATGCTGTAATAGCTACATTGCTTGAATAGTATACATGGCACATATGTATTCAACATTTTATTGTGGACACTTTTTCATCAAAGAGAATATAATAGACATTTTTAGAATTATTAGCCTTTATGTTCTTTATAGAAACATTTTTGGAGATAACTAAAGATGGCAGAATGCGATAAATTCTTACACAGGTGGTAGAATGTTTAATCTATACCCAATTTTTACCCAAAACACCATTTTGCATGCGTTACAATTCCAATTATTTATTAGCCACATATATAGTTCCTCATTTTTTCCTTTCAGCACTTTTTATATCTTTGTTTAACCCATTTTTCATATAATAATTGTCTCTTTTCCTAACTATAATTATTTCTGGAACATTGCAATGCCACTTATCTCCAGTTCTACAATACTTATACCACCTTCTTTTCTTTGGCCAGACTATATATTTCTTTTAATAGGATTTAATGTGATCTTATTATTTTTTTATTGTATTTATCCTTTTTTGATCAGGTTAGTCCCTCTAAGCTAGTGGTCTCTTTTCAAGGGAAACCCAAGGTAGTATTTCTACTTCAAGGAAAAATTTGGCCAGAGCTTCAGGGAAATTCCTCTACTATTTTAATAGATGCTGTGGGATCTTTTAAACCTACCCGAGCTACCATCAACTGAAACCAATAAGACCTTGGTTTATTACCTCATCCAAAGGACAGCAAACTCAGTGCAGAACTCTTCCCCTACCACTTATGCAATACTGCAGTGTCAGCATTCCATCTACCTGGAGTGGGAATAGAATCTGCAACCTTCTTCACAAAACGTGAGTGTGCTTCCTGTCACACCACTGATACTGATTTTCTCAGAATTCTGTAACATAAAGGATATAATTTAGTCTCCAGTTCCTTTGGTAATATAAATACACTGCAACTATAAATCAGGTTAATAAATGTTCTCTCAACCTCTTCTTTTTTCTTTATTCGTCTGTGCATTTCCCTGTTTTCTTTTCTTTTTTTTTTTTCATGTTCACACACTATTTCCCATCTCTTCTATTTTCTTCATCTTCCTGTTGTCTTTTACTTATCCACATTCCAAAAACTGCCATACTGTCTGCCCTTTGATTGTTTACTCTATCATTTTCACATTGTATTCTTTCTCTGCATACTGCGGTAGTGGTGCCGCAGTAGCATTGTCGCCTCACAGTAAGACGTTGTCCTGTTCAATTCCCAGTCAGAGCGTCTTCTGTGTGGAGACATGCGTGAATGGGCGTGCCTTCGCTGAAGGGTGTGTGTCAGGGCTGGCAACCCGGCACGTAAAAATCCACTGCCAATCATTAGCGGACCGAAGTTCCGCTGTGGCGACCCCTAACCGGGAAAAGCCGAAAGACACAACAACATTCTTTCTCTGCATTTCTGGCTTAATTTCTTTCTTAAATCTATCAAACTTTCTCTTTACAATTTCTACTTCCTCTGAATCATGCAAGCATATACTATAATTATATACTTTACATAAGCCATTACATTAATGTTCATGCCTCCTTACCTTAATCCTACTGTCTATTACTATATATTAATATTTCCCCTCCTTTTATTCTGTTTTGTATACAAGAAATTATAATCCATAGTGCCATGTAACATTTCAAAGCTTCTATTACAAGCTGACTTGTTCTAGAATGAAAAACTTGAATTATATTCATTGTCCATGTCTGGCCTTTTGTAATACCATTTTCACCTAAATATTATGTTCCTCTTTATATTTTAGTATATACTGCTATATTACATACTCCTGCATTTTATTATTTGATATTGTTTTTCTTGGATCATGTTTTTAAACTCTTTCATTAAACTTTAATTAATGCCTACAATCATTTTGGTGATTGTTTTGAATTTGGGAATACAGTATTTGGATAAAAGCTATTAGTGGTTGCACAAAATGAGTAAATAAAAATACCTTAGCAACACATAGTTTTTAAAAAGCATGATGCATAACTTTATGCTTTGCTGAGTAAATCTTTAGCTATTTTATATCCAGAGCTTAATTCCATGTTTAGCTTGGTTCTCCTTTTTAAAAGTTAAAAAAGTGGCACCTAACATTATTTTCTGCATTGATTATTAAATGCTAGTCTGTAAAGGACCTTGTATTATTTTGCATGGCCCGATTAAGGGTTTGTTCTCAACACATTTCCTATAAGTTTATTAACAAAGTGCTTTTATCTGTGAAATCACCACTTCTTAGTTTTTTAATTTTGTATTTTTGTGTGTAGCACTTGACAGTAGCCACTTTTGTTAATTTTCTTCAATAAAGAAGCATATGAAATGAATATAATTTCCATAAACTCAACCATACACCATTGTTTATGTCCTTATTTGTTTCATATGACCTCGAGACTAGAATGACTATCACTTATATAGTAGAGAAATGTCAGAAGAGAGGCTATACTCATATCTGTGCATTTCCCTTTGTTCAGGAGATCACTGTGATAATAAACTAAGAGTAGACATAACATCCTAATTTCTCTAAACAGTGCCCATTGGTAGTATGCCTCTAGGAAAAAATTGAAAATTTCAGTGAAATAAAGTTCTTTTGCAACCTTTAACTTGCAAGATGTGGATTACTCAAAAACATAATATATATCAGATCAACATAGCTACCGCATTATAGACATAACATATCCATTTGTACTGTGAGAGATATGGAAACTCATGTTTCTAAAATAACAATCTCCAAACTCCCAAGGAAACAATGGCATCTGGGTGCCCTAATACTCATAAATGTTTCTACTTCACAAAGGCAAAAGTATATTGTTTTCTTCACAAAATGCAATGTAACTGACAGCAGTTGGACTGTCAAAAATATGACAGACAATATATACAGCAGAAACTAAAAAATGTAGTGTAGGATAAGAATGGTTACAAAGCAATTTTCCCAGATTTTAATTATTTGAATGTTTTACTGAAATATTATGCACCAATAAGAAAATCATTCAACTTCCTCAGACTCCTGATAGGGGACACCCTTTCTTAATAAAGCCACTCAGATGACAAAATCAAATAAACTTCATAAAGAAAGAATAATATAATGAAGCACAGACTGAACAAATAAAATAATTACATAGTATCTAAATCTAAACAGGTCAGGTCTGTAGTAGGTTATCTTACAAGCAATACTATATAACTAACACCATCTGACTATCAAGATAAATTGCCTTATACTTTTAGGGCCTTGCTCTTTTATGGTGATGATATAGTAAAGGTAAAATAAAAACAACACCCTCATTCATTTAAAAAAATGTTTCTGTCTGAAAAAAAAAACTGCTGCTTAACAAACCACTCAGTGCTTCAGCCAGCTTATAAAAGTCTATGGTACACTAATGGGGAGAGATCAAGAAAAAAAGTGATTCATACATGTTCAAAAACAAAAGTGATTCATGTGTGTGTGTGTGTGTGTGTGTGTGTGTGTGTGTGTGTGTGTGTGTTTTCCTATATATTTGCTTCTCTAACTAAAAACTTTGGCCCCTGTCAACTGGAATAATGCATGTTAACTCTAGCCCTGACCCTAGCCTTAACTCTACATCTTATCTTAAAAAACACCTTTATGTAACACTACCACTACTCAAGACTGGCTCAGACTCACAACCACCAACACCCACTCTGAACACTAGATCTATTCTCTAAACTAACACTTAACCTAACCCTGACCTACATACACACATACACAAACACACAGACACACACACATGCACACACACACACACACACACACACACACACACACACACACACACACACACACACACACACACTCTATGCCCTTTCCTAAGTCTTACCATAACCCTAACTGAAGAACACTCCCAGCACATACACACACAGTTAGTCTGTACATTTACCATATTCATTACCCTAACCCTAACATGCCTACATATGTACAAACACACACACACTAAAACTATGCAGTTACCTAACCCTTACCCTAACCCTAATTCCCTAACACATGCACAGAAACTTCCACTCCATCTCAAACCCCAGTTACCTTTTCAGTAAAATAAATGTTCAGAATTCAGAACTTTCGACAGTTCCAGTATTCACTAATTTGTACCACCCCTTGCAGTACTTGTATAAATGTATGATTAATAAACTACAGATGTAAATACATACACACCCATCCCATACACACACACACACACACACACACACACATACACACACACACACATACATATATATATATATATATATATATATATATATATATATATATATATATATATATATATATATACACACACACATATACATATATATGTATGTGTATGTACACATGCATATATTTATATTTTATATGTGTATTTTATATATAAACAGAGAGAGAAAAAGAGATCACAATGAATTAATGTGCCAGTATTATACAATAAATGGTAAATAGTGAATTCCCTAAAGCAAAAAAGTTTAGTTAGAATTCATTTTCTCTGTATTTCAGTGATCCCAAAAAACTACAAATATATTATTAAAAAAAAAATGATTCTCAATATTCTCAATACTGGAAGTGTCCCTACAAGCAGTTCCATGGACTTGCAAATACTGCTTAGGAGGTACCTTATACAATTGCTCTGTATCCTCCCAAAAAAAAAAAAAATAGACATGCAAGCTCTGCACAAAAAATGCCTTACTGGGGTTGCCTCAACATATTAATGAAAATGTACAAGAAGACAGTACACAGAAGCCAACACAGTTATCTCCTCACTACATTAAAAAAATGATTTTTAGGGGAGAGGTATAGGTGGAGAGACATTGTGGTGTCTTTACATCTTAAGAAAAATGACTGATTAACCAGTAGCTTGCATGTCATATATTATAGTTTCCTACTTTCTCTGGGAGTCCTGAATGTAAAGAAAGACATGTTCAGGTAAAGAAAGAGAAATAAGCACATTCATAAAATCTAAAGATTGAAAAACATTGTTTTCTGTCAAGATAAGTTCATATTCTCTGACTACATTATGTACCCCATCTTTTTAATGTCACAAGAATTTAAGGATCTATAAGATAATAAAGACCTGCAGCTGTATATTTTCATTCAGTTAAGCCAGTTGGTGCAGCTCGTTAAATGTAGCAATTTTCTGAATGTCTTTACTGAGAAGTATTCAAATCACATTTATTTCCCTAGAACTGTGACTAAATTTGGTAAAGTGTGAGCCAGTGTAGCACATAAAAACACAAAGCCCATGTTCCTTTCTTAATTATTAAGAATATAATAGGATAGGATAGATGAAGAAGTAAAATATACAGATATTGTCACATTAGTTTGTGCTTCTTATTCTCTTTTGAAAGATAAGTAAAGCACAATGTATGTTCATTTAAAAATAAATAAAATGTCCTAACTGCTACTATGGTAGGGACCACAGTATTGCAGTATTGCTGTATAACCATAGAAATAAGAAACTAATCTCAAAATGTGTATTAATATAACACCTGAAGTTTTAATGATATGTAGAATTAATGGGAAGAGTTGTAGATATGTAGCAATAACTTGTGCTATGTGGATTGCAAATCAAAAGCTGTTTAAGTATCTTGCACCAAGCATTAATTATAGTTTTAAGAAAAGATATTATTTGTTTCATCTATTCAGCTACCATTACCATTAATTTTGATTTGTAATATATCAGGTCATAGTGACAGAAATAAAATGAAATAATGTAAATCCGGTCTTGCTTATCTTTACATTTGAATCACCCGTCATTGCTCACTTGGACATTAACACTCATGGAAAATTGTTTATTAGCAGTGCAGTAATTCCAGACTGGGACACGATCTCAGGGTGTTCTCTGTAAGTAAACGTTTGCATGTTAATATAAGAATATTAGGGTATGTAAACATCCTTAATATGCTTTATGTGATATCAATATAACTATGCCATTTCTTTTAAGCTCACATAGTTAAAGACATTAGGCATGCATGACGAGGGGATGCTTTTCTATTGCTTGTCAGTCAGATGCTGCTTGCATTCAGATTATTTTTAGAAATTTGCAGAGAATGTTTTAAAGCTAATTTATAACAGTGGTTAATAAAGATAAGAATTTCATTGGTGCCATCAGTTCATACATTTCAGACTCCTGTTTTTT
Source organism: Protopterus annectens (assembly GCF_019279795.1). NCBI lineage: Eukaryota > Metazoa > Chordata > Ceratodontiformes > Protopteridae > Protopterus > Protopterus annectens. The sequence goes on from NC_056745.1 coordinate 977,753,405, forward strand.
GATAATGAAACAATAAATGTCTGACGTGTGTTTTTGAAGAGTCTAATGACACAATGTTAGTGGTTGCTAGATATATGCTTTATGTGTTTATTCCTTGATGCATTTGCCTTTATAGTTGAAGTAGTTAACATAATTATTTGGCCAGGATTAGTGGTGTAAGGCTATACATATATATGGTCATATCGATACTGACAGCAATCTGAAGGCATCACATGCTCAGTTATGGAAGGAAAAAATATATAAAGACCTAGAGAAATTCTGCATGTCAGAAGTGAATGTTGTATTGACATGTTACCTGTTTGGTGACTGTTGCAAATGATTTGAGAATAAAGTACTAGTTGTGTGTGACTTGAAGAACTGTAATAAATTTCTTTCACTTATGACCAGAGTATGAGATCAGTAAAGGGCTATGCAGATTGCTTACTTAAACCTTAGCAAGGCATTTATCATAGTAATACAGAATGGTTTGTGGTACCTGGATCTCTCACTTACAGCTCTGTGTAAATAATATACACTTGTCCAAACTCCAGACGCATTGAATTAGGTTGCTGTATTCAGGAAAATGCCCTTGTCCATAGCTGCAGCAACACCGATGTTGATTAGAATTCAAGGGGCTGTGAAAGAAAAGGCCTCCTTTGTGGGGATTAGTGTTTAGTCTAAGTCCACAAAAAAATCCATTTTTGTTGCGAGTCAATTAAAAGCTGTGTTGAAGTCTTTTATCATGACTTTTGATCTAATGGCGTTCCCATTACTATCCAGAATCCAGGTTACTGCACAAAAGGAAACAGCAGGAGAGTATCAGATGACTGTCAGCATGCCTGAAATATTAACTACATAACAGGGCACAGAGGGCTATAATAAATGGGGAGCCAAATCAGATGAAATATTAAGGATGTGTTGGAGTATATCTTACAGAGGTTAGTATCAGGGCTATCCTTAAAAGTGGCAAATCAAAATGTTCAAATGAAACATTCATCTCTTTCCAAATTATGCAAATTATGTAAAGGGATTGATACAAGTCTGGAAGAAAGGTGAAAAACACACTGTCTCATTTGTAATGCAAAATTGGAAACTAATGCACTTGGAAAGTAAAAAAACCTGAAAAGCCAGTACATGACTAGATGGGGAAACAGCAGCAACAAAAATTAAGAAGGGGACTTGAGGTAGCCATAATGGATGAGTGAAAGATAAGCTAGTAATACAGCAGGTCAGCAAGAAAAGCTGACAAAATATTGCTATGCTTAGGAAAAATCACTGTAATAGAAAGCAAAGATTGTTGTGCCTCTATATAGATTCTCTTTAAGATCCACTCTAGATTGCTATATGCAGTTGTGGAGACTTTACCATCATAAGAACACAGGCTTAAAGGTAGTTCAGAGGAAGGCAGCAAGGAAATCACATGGTTTACAATACAAAAGCACATAAAGATAGATTTCAAGAGTGTAACCTGTCTAGTCCAGGAGAAACAAGGCAGTGGAGCGCATACAGTATTATATATAATGGTCTTTACTGTGCTAAATAACTATTTCTGATTTTCTCTGGTGTAGTTGTGGTAGAAATAGGTATATTCAATGGCAGTGCAAGTCAAGAAGATGGAAATTGTAAGAATTCCAGTGGAAAATAAGTGAGATAGGACCCAAGAATTTCACTCAAATTGATAAACAATTTGTCAGTTAGTCAGTTATCCGGTTTCTAGCATTACTGTTTGCCTCAGTGAAGATTGCATTAATCAGAAAGGAAAGATTTGAGTCCCAGTGGTTACAGCATAAAAAAAAAACTATAGGGGGGAGGTCTGCAATTGCAATGGAGCCTGTCATGCAGCATGGGTAGTAAAACAAAACATAGCTGTTCTTAAAAGAGACATTTACTGAGCATCTAGACATTGCGTACCTCTCAGCTGTCACATCTTATGATGTATGTTACACATGAGGCTAAAACAAAAACACTGTACTACAGAGAAAAGGTGATTTAATGCTCACTATCCAATGGTATTTTAATGCATTAATTCATGATGCTCTGCAGTTCACATGCACTAAATGTAGTGTATGTTTGTCTATGTACTTTACATTCCCAGTGTTATGCTTGATCAAATGTCACACATTTTGCAGACTTGTAAAACTATGTCACACTTATTAGTGAAGAAAGTTCTAGAGGTGTTTATTGCCAGCATTGTTTCACAAAAAGCAGCTCGTATAAAATTAATTTTACAGATCCTTTGGACTGGGTTATGAGAGAAGTAAAGCCAAATAACACAAATTAATCTATACATACTTAAATGAACTCCTCTGTTGTGTTCTCCAGAATGCTATGAAAGGAACTAAAGTGTTTAAAGGTGTGAAAGGAAGTTGTAAGCTAGGTATCAGGTCAGAGACATCACAGTGTGCAAAGAATAATGATGTCTATGACATGCTTAAGGAACAGAAGGCCACGTCCCACAAAGCTCTGTGCTGAAGGGCTTGTTTATGAAGTCACCAAGGCATTTTAGGTGGGTATGTCTCTACATGATCCCTACAAATAGCAGCAACGTGGGCAGGTGAACTTAGGGTTACTGTTTAGCAAAACATAAAAAAGCGATAATAACCGGTGAGCTGAAAGGTTACTGTGATGCTTGAGTACATTAAAATCGGGTTGTCCAAGCAACAGGCAGAGTGGAATACAGTTATAACTATGGTAATATTTACCTGTAACTGCTTAGTTTGTACTACTCACATAATTTTGGGAGCTTCTCCTCTGCAAATAAAATTAACAATGTTGATACAGACCCAAAGCTGGGAAACTGAAGTGATACAATAATTATGCTAAAAGTCACAGAAATGGTCATGAGACAGGCTTGAGATAATACTGTTTTAACAGAGGGGATATTAAAGACCTGAAGCACATTGCACATGCACTGGTATACAGTGTGGGAGAACAGGAAATTTCAAAGCTGCCTGACATAGATGCTAGATTTGATGACTCAATGTGGGAGAACTGACTTTGAACAGGGGCTATCTTTGACTCTTGAGTGAACTGAATAACCCATATGTCTTCTGCCAGCATATTTGTGTCTTTTTTTGTGTTTCCTGGAAGACAGTAGAGTAAGTGATGGTTAAGCTCATAAATAACTCAGAGGACTGAAAAAAATGCTGTTAGTCTTTTTCAATGGATGGAAGTTTGTTAAATACATTGATGGCAAGATAAACTAAGAAGTTATTTATTTATTGATTGATTGGCAGCTGTTTATCAGGAAAGTCCAACTAAGCAGTGTAGTTTTACAGCAGAGGTATCCAGGAGTAAAGTTCCGTTATACAAACATCATGGGCATAATTAATTTGCAGCCAGTTTCATTCATGAGCAGCAGTACCATTATTTAGGCATCCTTGACATCAATTACATCATTTACAAACAGTTTCAATTACAAATACCAGTTACATGGGGTGTAAATGAATATATATATATATATATATATATATATATATATATATATATATATATATATATATATATTTAAATACTGTGAGGTATATGCAGTGTAATATCATTAGTATGCATAAATTAGCAGGTTTTTACACAAGAGTATTTGTTACTAGTAAGACTTCTTTAAAATCTGGGACATAGAAAGCTAAGCTAAAGAGTTAGGGCAGCCTAATGAAAGGAAGGAGAGGAGAAGGCACAAAGAAGATAAAAGAGATAAGATGATAGAAGAGGGTATAGCTATGATAATAGTACATTACGTTTTGTGCAGCAGATAGTTATGACACAATTTCGTATACCTATATTAGTAGTTTAACCAGGGCTGGTGCACATGCAGAGTCATTTATCTATCTGGTGTTGCTTCAGCTGGTACTTAAAATCTTTCAGGTTGAGAGTGTTCTTAACTGGAGCATGATTCCAGCTATTATCAAAGCAGTGCAAATATAGTGAGTATCCTGCATTGCTGTTAGGTTTAGTTATGGACAGTAAAGATTTGTCAGTGGAGCATAGAGGTCTCTAAGGTTGAATGATGGCATGAACAGGGTGGAATGTTTCAGGGATGTACAGAAGTTTGAAAGCTATAACTAATTTTGAGTGCAATAGAGAATTATTTAGTATGAGCCAATTTAATTGTTTTAGAGAGAGGTAGTTGTGTGATCTATGTTGTTGGTTAGTTGTGAACCTGGCTACTTTATTGTAGCATTGTCCTGGTCTGGCTGATAGACAGCAATTGAAACTGGTTAGGATAGAAGAGGTACATAGAGTGGACAGTGGAAAGGAAGTGGCTATGGGTTGTCAGGCAGAATCAGTGAGGTGCTTATTAACAGTAAATAGGAATATAATTCAGAAAATGCAGTTTTATAGAACTGTGCTGGAGAGAGCAGAAATGCGTGTTATATAATCAAAGCCTGAACAGAGTTTTAAATATATCTGAGAAAGATCCAGGGGTAAATATAGAAGAAGCATGGTAGGTGTTAACAATTCTGTTTATTGATTATGGTAAGTTCTACCAAAATGCAAGAAATTAAACTGATAAAGGTCAAATGGGAAGGGAGTCATAGCATCTCTTTTACTTGCAGTGTCTATTTCAATTACTTCTAATAGGCAGTGGTTTCTGTACTGTTTGGGATATAGTTCAGTAATAATGTACAGTAGAAAGCTGGTTAATACATCGCTACATTTACACATATCATCATGAAGCACATATTCTAATATAAGGGCATTTTTAAGGTAAATGTCATAATTTTGATTCTATAACATTTACTAAAAATTCATTTGGCTTGTGTATTATTCAGAAATGGAATTTGGACTTGTACTCCTGGCTGTGTCAAATACAACAAGAATAGAAGACAAAGTTGATTTGTTTTACACAGTAAACCATTAGTGCATCTTAGAGTGCACTGACTGCAGCATTTATTTGAAACATGGATCATAACCAAATTAGTTACAATGTAAAAATCCAAACACTGTTTACACTTACAGAAAGTTATAGAAGTATAAACAGCTGTATAAGGTAAAGTGTTTTTTTTTCCTCTTAGAACTAGATTCATAAAGCAACATATAGTTTGAGTTTAAAACACTGAAGGTTTGTGACTGGTAACATAAAGCAGCATGCAGAGAAAATGTAAACATTTACTGTCTCTGTCATTCAGCAGCTAACAAAAATGCATTATTATAACATACACTAAAAGTGCATTTATTTTTCCTGGGCTGTGCTTTCTCTATTCCTGATGGGGGAGCTCTCCCCATAACTAAATAGACCAACTCTGAGGTCATACCACCATGAGTAAATGGGATACTTGATTTTGCTTGAAAATGCAATGTAAACATGGTTTCACTTTTACTGTCAGTTTTGGCACATTCGTCTGCAGTCACAAGTATTTTCGTTATATACCTGCAATCAGTCTATAATTACTCAGTTTAATAAGAGAATGAGAGTGACATTGCAAATTTATGATATTTCCAAAACTCAGCACATTATTTTTCCACTTATGCTGTGCCCACTGAAATTGCACAATGAGTTCCTTTGTAGGTATGTTATTCCCTACTGCCATACTGCCACATCCTGTTATACATTTAATATAGTCAATCTTAACCCCTGCCTTAACCCCTTCACTGACTTACATTGCACCATTACTTCTAGTAATATATTCATCATGCGTAACACAAAATACTTTCTTTGGAACACCCATACAAGATCTTTCACCAATGCACCAAATACAGTCCCCCTACCTCTCTGTCCTTCTTTTTTCAATTCAGCTCCACCACCTCCAGTTATGACAAAGTGGTGTAGCTGTGTTATATCTTTGTTCTTTTCTCCCTTCCACTGCATAGATAACAAGGCCTTTGTCTGTGTTTTCCTTATAGTACTCCATGCAGAATATTGAAATAGGAATATAGCATACTATAACATAATATCATGCATTTTTCTTACCAGACATATATCGTATTGTTAAAATATGTTATTGAGAATAAGCTTACAAACTACAAAGAATGGGCAAAAATAAAAATTGTAAATTTCAGATAAAGAGGCATGAATACTCAACCAGGAGTACAGAATATTGTTACTGGTATTTGAAGTTCCTGACACACTATGTGGGTTTTACTGTGAGGCTTGGTGTAACCTATCACTGAGGAATCTTAAAAGTGATCATAAATACAGCAAAATAGCAAAACAAATAAAGGCAATATAGATGTTGCAGCAGATTTTGATCAACAACACAAGAGTCATAATAAAATCAGAAATATTCCTGTATGCAGCATACTGTTTGTTTGTTTATTTATTTTTTGTTGGCTTTACATGCTTGCAGGACACCTGCATCTCATTTTTGACCCTTGACCTTCTTGTATCTTCCCTGCTGTCAAGAATAGCTCTCCCCCTGGCATCACTTAGTACAGATCTGGCCTACCTGAATGGTTGATAATGCTGCATTGTAGCATACATCTCCAGAGCCAACACAGCTGGATAATGGTTAAATACTAGAACATTTGATAGAAAACTACAAATTTAAAACATGCACTAACAAATGTTGCTGTATTAAATCTCACTTTTGGAAGTTGGCATAATGGCTAAGGTATTTATTTCACAGACAATAGATACGGGGTTTGATTTTCACCTTTGCAAGGAAATTAGCTAAGTTTAAAATGCCCTGCAAGGGCAACTAGCCTAGTATTCACTTATGAACCCAACTAGAGCTCAGTGCAGAGCTATAAAAGCAGGCTTCAACCAGAAATGCCAATATCCCATTAATTGTTTCTCTCCAATTACCATAAAATACTGTTCAAGTCTGTCGGCATGTGTATTATTTTCTTTTTTACGGTTGCAATTAGTACACATATTTGGATTTCATTTAAAACTTTTATTTCAAATTTTATAGCAATTCAACCAACAGCATTTTCTAAACAAAACACTCTCAGATTGAAAACAGACATCATGAAAAACTATAATCTTCTTTTTACCTTGAAATTCACATTTAGTGAAAATGCAAAAAAATATATAATAATAATAATAATAATAATAACAATAATAATAATAAAATAATATGTAGGGAAGGACTAATTCTCTCCAGCTATGTGAAGGGGGCAGGAGTTTAAAAGACAAATGTGAAATGCTTTTGATAACAGCCTGGGACAGCCCACTGGACCAAAGCATTCCTTTTCAGGGTCATCCCAGGAGCTGTGTGGTGCAGTGACTTGGTCAGTGTCACACAGCAGATAAATGAAGGTTGAAGGAGTCAGATGCTGCACTACAGGAAGCAGTTCCTTAACAGCTCATAGCCTTACTCATATGCAATAAGTACCAAACAAACTGCTGTAGTCCAATGAAGTGGGTTGCACAACACGTGCCTGTAAAAAACAACTAAATTAAAATGCATTCATAGTTAAAATACTGACATTAAACTCATATAATTCATCCTATCAGTTTATTCACAGTCAGGATTCCTTCCTTTATACCATAACTTCTTTGGGATGCAAGAACCAAGTATTTATGCAAGCATACACATTTACACAGACACACACACGCGTGCGATCATCAGTTACAGTCCCTTGTATAACTCTGCATACCTCAAAAGTTTGCTTACAATCAAATGAATGAACAAATGTATAAATAATGACCAAGAAGTGTATAACAGATTTCTATTGTGAGAACCATTACAACCCAAATCCCTACCAACCTCTTTGCTCAAGAATCAGAGATAAATACCCAGAATTGCATAAATATTGGTCTTAATGCTTAGAAAGATGTTAGTTTAACAGTTTTGCATTAGCAAGCATTTTCTAAAGAGTACAAAGTCTAAAACTTACATGTTTGTCATTAGTAAATGACTGCAGTCCACAACACTTTACAGGAAAGCCAAACAGTTTACAAGGAATAGACCACAAATATGAGAAAAACATTTAGGGAAAGTTGAGAACTATGCTATTTTCATACATGTGCACACACACACACACACACACACACACACACACACACACACACACACACACACACACACACACACACATTAATTATAACCTCTTATATGACTGTACACTCCAGATATTAGCTTAAGACCACCAAGTGAATGGATAACTTCATAAATAATTGCCCAGAAATGTATCTCAGCTTACTGCTGTCCAAACCATACAGTGCAACAGACAGCAATGCCCCAATGCCCCTCAAATTCTTAGCTCAAGAATCAGAGAAAACAGATTTTAAATATTTCACTTGTATAATTGGAAAGTTGCTAGACTAACAAGCTTTGCATTAGCAAGCATTTTTTTTGAAAGATGCATAGTCTGAAGCTCACATGTCTGTTAATACTTAGTTCATGTAATCCATAACAATTTACAGATCCACATATTTTCCAAGCAAAAGATTGAAACACCTTACAACTTCTTTTTTCAGAAATTCTATACAAATCAAAAAACAATGGGAGGGCAATGGTCCAAGAAAGAACACATTTTAAATATTATTTTATTCGGGTCTATATTAGTGAACGCACTAAAATTGCAAATGGTATATAATCGACCCACAATACCTGAAAATCCAAAATGTCGAACACATGGATCAACGATTTTTTTCCCAGGGAAAAAATAATTGCTGATCCGTAAAAAAAAAAAAAAAAATACAAATACAAAATAAAGTGGGTGTCTGTGCCCCATACACACCCCTCACTTAAATATACCAACTCCGAGATCATACTACAGTGGAGGCAATGGCAAAGTCCCAAAAACGGCCCAGTGATTTTTTTTCCTTGGGAAAAAAAATCGTTGTTCCATGCTTTCGGCATTTTGCCATTTTTCATAATCACACTCAACGAAACAGCATTCACAAACTTAAGCTTTCGCTTAAATAATAGGAACCCTTTTATTCTACCAATTTGTTAACCAAGTAAAAAAATTTCCATTTTCAGGGACAACCCGGGAGTACACTGTCTGGTTAAATGACTTACTCAAATTTGTACAATGAGGAAATCGAGGTGGAAGTTTCAAACACTATGTTTTTAACTACAGGAAGTAGTTTGTTAACAGATGAGAGCCTTGTGTACCACATAGCTCTAATTCCCTTAAAACATTAAGAGAAGAAGAGATGATGTATGTACATGCATTTTCTGAGCAATAAATATGAAACTCTAGTCACCACCATTATGGCCTGACATTGATCTTCAGTGATTTGTCAGAAAAAAGAGGGTAATTGGACAGGACATACATTGAGACAAGTCAGATATGTTCTGCAAAATCAGTGAAAGATAAGAGAATTCAATTAAAACAGTAGCAGAACTAGAGGTTTTGCATCAGCATGCATTTTCACTAACAAGATCTATGAAATTCTAATGTACTGACTGACTGCAATTCTCAATTATTTACCAGAAAATGTAAAAATTTATAGAGGTCTTGTAGTTAATATGGAGGATTAAGGTTATATGCTTTTAATGAGCTGCTTCCAGTAGTCAAGTGGCCAGGGTTTGAATCTTTCTATCTCCATTTGTATACTATCTGACTCTAAGCAAATCACTTAAGCAAGCAGTGCCCTGGGCTGCCCTAAAGAGGGTTTTTATATACGTGTGTGTGTGTGTGTGTGTGTGTGTGTGTGTGTGTGTGTGTGTGTGTGTGTGTGTGTATATCAAGTATATATCATGTTTGAAAAAGTGTAATATATTGCAATTGCAAGTATCCAGATATATAGTTCAAAACATTTAAGTTATGTGAGGGGGGGGCTAAGCCTCCCACACTCCCCGATGTGGGGGGCGGTGTTCCCCACACCCCCCTACTATATATACTAACTCCAGGGTTGCACTACAGTGGGGACAAGGCCATATACAACTTTCGGTGAAATGTGTTTCGGTGAAGAGTTTTCGGTGAATTGAGCTTTCGGTAAAAAGTGCACACTAATTTGACTTTCGGGGAAATGTGCTTTCAGTATATACATATACCTTTTCTTTGATCATCATGTTGCAACAATGATTAGGAAATAATTTGTATCTAGAATAGCTATTTGCAAAGAGTATCTCATCTAGATACAAAGAAACTCATAGTTAACTACCGCATTTCTGGAGCAAACAGCTAATCCTGATTAAACAACTGGGCCAACAATGGTTAGCAAGGGGAGATTTACCATTTTCTCCACTGTAATGTGATCCCAGAGATGGTATATTTAGTTAGTGAGGTGTGGGGGGCATAGACCCACACCTGGGTAGGTTGTAGATGGAGGGGTGTCTCTGTGAGCTTTTGGCCCTGTGTTTACTTACCCTGGGAAACATTTTGGCTTTGTGATCATTCATTTATTTGAAGTTTTGTTGTTCTCAGCTTAGTTATATGGTCTTGGGTTATGTGGTATTTCGGGTATGTGAAGTAGACCCATATATATATATATATATATATATATATATATATATATATATATATTGTGTGTGTATGTATGTATATGAACACTCATATTAATCAATGCTCCCAAACATCAACATATGTTTTATCAACACACTTTGGGTGACAAAACAGATGTCGACAGGTGTACAAGATCGACAGTCCCCGGGGTGGGAGAATATGCTCTTTCTCCTGGGATTGTATGATCTCATTTTTAGTATATATAATTAACAAG
>NC_056745.1:977766438-977806438 GCF_019279795.1 Protopterus annectens
CACACACACACACACACACACACACACACACACGTACAAATTCAGAACCCTTCTTTCCAATTGTACATGACATGGATAATCATCTACAGACCAATATTCACAATGTTGGGTGACTAGCCTTGCAGTGGTTGTTCTTCCATACCACATATACATATGTATATATTTATGTATTTTACTAATCCTTGTCTTTGGGATCTGGGTCATTGCTGAAAAGCTTCCACGGACCAGGCCAGTCACCATTTTAATAAATAAGAAATTACAAAAATTGCTTTGTTTGCATCTCTTAATAATTTAATCTGTGTTTGCAATACATGCTTTTCTTGTATGTCTGATATAGTCATCTCAACAGTTTTATACCTGTTCTAGGTTCTGCTTCTTTGTTTAATCTATGAAAAGAAGCCAGCTATGCCCCATTTTGTTTATTTTTCCAAGTAGTATATATGTGGTGAAAACAACATGAGGTGACTGAATAGAAGGTAGTGTGGGATGAAGTTATCGGTGAGTTTATAGAGGAGAGAAAAAGTTCCTTGTCTTTAAAATTAAGAAATCTAGAAACTTGGTCGCTTAGCTTAATTTTCATGCTGAATAGCCCCAGTTCTACAATTTTTCGTCATCCCTCCTAGCCGGTTAGCATTATGCTCTTTAACTTTTAGTCTCTTGATTTGTCTGCCATTTATATTTATTAAACTTCTAGCATTCTCTGTTGTGTTCACCCCTACTTGCTCTTTGGTGCAAGGTCCACAACAGATAGGGTATGTTTTATTGAATCCAGATCAGTCAGTGGACCATTTCTTTCTTTTTTTTTAAACAAGAAACATCTTTATTAAACTATCACTTATGACACAGGCAATCATACATTTATATAAATGAAAACAATCCACACTGACACAATCCTAGTTACAATCATTTTACACCACAAACCATACTGACACACTCCCAGCTGCAAACATTCTACATCACTTATAATCTACCCAATCATTGTCAGTCAAACATTACGTAGCTCATTTATGTTCTGCCTTCTTTTAAACCTCATTCGTCCCCTGTTGGTATTGTTTGCACAATTCCTATTTTTTCCTATGTAATTTGTTCCTACCTTTTTCTAAAGATCTCCGTTCCAGTTGTTTTATCTTTGTTAATATATTCAGTTCTTCTAGTATAGTTAGTTTAGATTTTTATATCCATTTTCTAGTAATTGCTTTTTCATCAGCCACCACAATTAGACACAGCAAGGCCCTTCTGTGTCTTGGCAATTCTGATTTTGTATCATAGCTCAGAAAAATCATCTCTCTCATCACACTAATCTGCCCACCCAACATCTAAGACAGTGCATCCCACAGGGAATCCTTAAAGTCCACCAACTCACTGCACTCCCAGAAAATATGTTCGCAATTACCTCTTTCTTACCTGTCACTTCCATCATTTACTTTCTAGCTGAGGAAAAATTATCTGGAGTCTACTTGGGGTATAAAAATATCTATGTAAACATTTCCTAGCAAAAATCCTAAATCATCCTGATTTTGTTGCATATTTGGGAGACCTATATAAATCCTCCCATTGTTTTTTGTGAATTGCTTATCCAATCTCTCTTCCCAATCCTTTCTAACCTCCTCTGATTGATTCTTATAGTTATCATGCAATATTTTATATGCTCTACTAATTATCCTTTTTAATGGAAGCTTCTGTTCAGTCAGTGGACCATTTAATTAAAAACTGGCCTTAAGGGAAAAAAAATAACTACAACCTTAAGTAAAGAAAGGTTAATAGAGCTACACCCTGATATGGGGAGTGAAGTCCCCCCCCACCGCATCTCTTCACTTGACATAACATCCTGTAAGGTCTCACACTCTCAAAGGAAGTTACGAAATTTCAATGGAATTTTCTGTTTATATACTAAGACAAGATGAATCTTATATTTATTATCATGACTCTGGGCATGTTTATTTCAGAAGCAATACAATTATTTTAAGATGAACTTCGGTATTAGGAAGCATTACAAGTTTTGTCAAGTAGAAGTTTATTATTACTGCATGTCAGAAATATCAAAAGGATTGATTAAGTAAGTAAATCGTAAGTAATTTCGCTATTGGCAACTGGTGTATTTGTCTGACAGCATACAAAAGTATAATAGATTATATTACCACTATCATATCTGAATAGGCTTACTGGGCACCAGAACCAACCATGAGGAAGAGTTACTGAATGAGAGGACTGAGAGGATTGGGTGAAATGGACTAGAGGTAGGCTACTGGTATGGTTGAGGGATCTAGGGAAACAAGGATGTGGGCCATGCAGGAGGAGAGAGAGTTGACTCTGGGAGATGACAGGGCTTAGGAGGCTGCTGTGAGAAAAGGGGTGTGGGATGGTGAGTGTAACTGATACAGAGAAGGAAGGTAGTACATAAACTGTGACCACAGCAGTCAGAAGGGGAACAATGTAAGGGGGCAGAGAGGAACAAAACAAGCAAGATGATGCAGCATAAGAAAACTGGAGGAGAAGAGAAGACAGGTTCCAAAAATAGGAGGAGGCATGCAGGCACTAGACACAGAATGCTAGGTAGGAATCAAGACAGGGATAAACACAGGCTGAAAAGAATGCGGTAACCCAACCAAAACTTTTGATGAAACTGCAAAATTTCTTTAAATTCACACACAAAAATGCTAAAAATTTAATGAATAAAGCTTTCGGGTTATCCACCCTTCATCAGTACATGAAATTATTGAGTTTTTCACAGGTTTAAGTAGAGGTCCAATTAAAAATCTCATGATCCAGCCAGCCAAACAATTTCAACTTATGATCTAACATTTAAATCAGTTCTTAAAACAACATTAACACAGACTATAAAGACACGCAAACAATAAATATATTATACCTATCTTGAATATATAATGTGTTAAAATATATATAAACGAACATTTAAAATAACAAGGTTATACAACATAAAACAGGTATAAGTGAATAGGTGAATAGAATAAATTTAAAAATATTCATCAAATATTTTCTCTCTGTTTCTTAATCAACACAGGCTTTATACTAACTGTGTTATTCAAACCTGGTGATGAATCTGCCTTCATCCTAGTAATCCATTCATATTCCCTTAACTCAAGTATATTATTCATATCTCCCCCTCTTAAATCTGTATTTAGTACACTTACACCCCTAAATTTAAAAGTATGTGTATGAAAATCTGAAATATGTTTGTATAAACCATTAGTTAATACTTCCCTTCTTATTTCTGACTTATGCTCAATTATACGGTCCTTTAATTTTCTCATTGTTTTTGTGTGTGAATGAAAAGAATGTGGTGCCAACTAACGTGACAAATGAGAGGAAAGAGCAATAACAGGAAGAGTGGGCCTCCGGTGTTGAGTTAGGAATAATGGCAACTTTTTCTGAGGCTCCAATCACTGTTCCATTTCATTTTTGTAAAAAAGGCTGCATTCTAAGCATCATAAACTCTCTTACCTGCTCCAAAAGACGAAGCAACTGTGGGAACTGATGATGAAGGAGGTGGCTAATGGGAATGCGGTGAAAGTGCAGCAAACGTTACTAAAGTGTATTCTTCTGCTTGCAGCAAGAAAGCTGGAGAATAAGAAACAACATTTTAAACAACCTGCTCACTCTTCCTCTGCTTCTGCCTTTGTGATCCAATTTGAAAATTTATACTGAAGTGGTTAATAACCTTACAACCATCTAAGTGGTGCACTTCTAGAAAAAAAGAAGAAAAATAATACAGGAATTTCTTTAGGAGCCATCTGGCTGAAATACAGTTTTGGTCAAGTTTGCTCCCTATAAAGTTGTAATTCCCTGAATTTTGTGGAAAATGGCTATGCTTCTCTGAACTCCTGTATGACTCTCAATTAAATAAACAAACTGAAAGGCACAACAAATCTGGGAAAAGGGGAAAACTCAACAAAACTGCTCTGATAACCCAGCTTCAGATAGAATTACCTATTCCCAATAAAAATCTACCTCAGAATAGCTTTGGTCAACTCTGAGCACTGATGTTGTAGAAACAAAGAAGAATACAGCTACACTAAGAAAGGAAAGCATATCTGTAGGCACTTGCTCTATCATCCATGTAGGAATATCACTTAAAAATAAACTTGAAACTTTAGAAGGAAAACACATGAAAAACAGCATGCTCATCTGTGGGATTCTAAAAAAGGGGGAAGTCAAGCACCCATATTGTTTCTAAAAAATCCTGATAAAGATATTGGGTCCTTTGTAGATGACACCTTGGAACCATACATAAAAGGTCCACAGATTCCTCAAGCCAAGTTGAAATACGTAAATATGCAAGACATACTGACTAAAATTCAAGTACTGCTGCAATTTAAATGGGGATTATTAAAATAACTGTAACCAATTTGCTTGTTTCTGGGCAAGCTAACATTCCACACTACAAGGGTATATGTATCAGTTTGTTCTCTGCATTACTTAAAATTGGGGTGCATTACCTATGTTTTACGTCAAGATTCTGGGATCACCTTTAGTATTAAAGAAGATGCAGCTGTCCAACTCATAAAACTACCTGACCTTATTAAGTGATCCTGTTTGGTGGGGGGAGGGTTAACAGCTTAACAGGCTGCTCTTTAGATCACCAATACTGTGAGATGGATTGTATAAAAGGACATATGCACCTGAATCACAGTTTTATGTTTTTCTATGGGGGTCTTTCTCCCCCTCCACACCCCAACACACAACACCCAGTGAAGGGAAAGATTGCCTGCACTACTCTTTAAATATAACTTACTTTAATTTCATTTCTTTTGCAGAAAGATGAACTGTACCACTAGGTATATATTTTTTTCATTCCCAACCTTGTTGCATAACAGAATAAAACAATAAAACTATGTATAATGCAGACAGCCAAAAAAAATACAAAAGGAAGAGCAATCACAGGCAAATCTTAACAGAAATTGTGTTACAACAGAGTACTTAATATTGTTCAGAACAATATGTGAAGCAACTAATGCTGTCCAACAGAACTAAAATAATCAATAAGAGAAATATAAAAGAACAGAGAAAATTAGTATGTGATATAGCCACTGTAGTTGCTTTTAGTTTTTTTGCTGTAGTTGACTGGTAAAAGAAACAAGGATGGATAGTAGATAAATTGTGTTTGGAAGCAAATCCTAGGTTGTGGGGCTCAAAAGGAAGAAAAATGTTATACAGTGTAAGTCAGAGAATGGGGAAATGACATTAACAACAGCAGCACATGCAGAATATCTAAATGATATAATACGGCTTCACAGAAATATGGCGATATAAGGACTTAAAATGGTCCAGATGAGCATGCACTACCAACAAGTAGGCTAACACTGAGATAAGCCTACAGCTAACCTGCTTATTTGATAGTGAGACAGTGATGAAACCATTTGCCCACACCAGGGATAAAGTGACAGATACAGTTTAGTGCCATCTGGAGTTTTTGTAGGTTTCTTTTAGAGGTGGATGCTGTGACAGACGGCAGTATTCATAAGTGGGAGGAAGAACTCCTTTGCCAATTGGAAGTTAACCTTGATTAGTAAAAAAAATACTTATACCCTTGAAGTTTTATAGCATAGTTGATATTTTAGTCAACACATTATGGACATGGGTGGAAAAGGTGAGGGATGAGTCATGGCAAACTCTCAGGTATTTAAAAAGATTGTACTACTTTCAAGAGGAGAGCT
Organism: Protopterus annectens; assembly: GCF_019279795.1. NCBI lineage: Eukaryota > Metazoa > Chordata > Ceratodontiformes > Protopteridae > Protopterus > Protopterus annectens. The sequence continues at coordinate 977,772,114 of NC_056745.1, forward strand.
GTAAAAGCTTCTAATGTTCTTTACATCTTTGCATAAGCTAAGGCACTTATGAGGTCTAAAATAATTTTGCTTATTTTAACATAGCTAACTTTATGTCTCCTTAATTAGCAAGCCTGAAGGAGATAAACCAGGGCAGAGGTCAGCGAGAGAGGATTTATGTGAGTTACCTGATTCTCAGTAAGAGTGCCATCAGCATATAGGATAATATAACTGATCTTCAAATAAATGAAAAGGGAAGTAGTGTGTGTGTGTGTGTGTGTGTGTGTGTGTGTGTGTGTGTGTGTGTGTGTGTGTGTGTGTGTGTGTGTGTGTGTGCGTGTGTGTGTGTGTGTGTGTGTGTGTGTGTGTGTGTGTGTGTGTGAGAGACAGAATTTAAAGTATCAGTTGTGCAAGAAGTCTGAGAAGTACTCTATGGTAATAGTTGAGGCAGACAAAGTTCTCTGATAAAATAGAGACGCTCTATAACATGATAGACTCTTTGGGAGGGTTAGAGTGTGACTGCCTACAATCCGTCACTTTCTGTCCACAAACAATAAAAAATAATATATAAAAAACAAATAATTTACAAATCGAACAAGAAGTACCACAGCACCATCTATACCAGTCTGTGGTCCATACAGGTCAACCAATACCAATATAATTGCTTCCTCCACTCAAAATCAATCCTAGAGCTGCTGGTCTGTCAGCGGGTGTGATATAATTCCTTGGTCGTACTACGTTTGTTGGCATGTAGTGGTCCTGTAAGCAAAGAACAGTCCCCTGCACGGAGAAAATTGCACGGCCAGAAAAGGTTCCCAGAAAAATAATAAAGCCAGCAACTGGATGGCTGTGAAAAAGTAGTTTATTAGTCAAACATTATTCAGACTTCAATCTCACAGACCGATTTTGGCATAGAGTTAGCTTAGCCTTCTTCAGTGTGACTGTAGTCACACCCACAGGCGAGTGCTAACAGTACTAATAAGATGTTGCTGTACAATAGCCACTACTGCTCCAGACATTTTTTGTTTTTGCAGAGCTACAACATTTGTCTTTTTACTTGGAAGCAATCACCTGCATTCTACTTCTGTCTTGACGGCTGAATTGTGACCTGCTCTCCCTGGTCTTTATTTGCATCTCATTATGCACTCATTATACTGCAGTTCATTATTTATGTCTCATTATACAGTCATTTGCTTACCTATTTATTGTGCCTTTTAACTCTTTGCTCTGTAGTGCTATGAAATTCTATGAATCCCTACCTAGTTGAGTGTTCTAGATTGCTTCAGAAGAGAGTGCTGTGTCCATTGCAATTAGAATTTGAATATTACGCTATGTGTTTAAATAGCAGAGACCTTTGCTGGAGTTATATTTGCCATCATCTATTTTGCCTAATTTTATATTAGAATTGCAGTGTTAGAACTTAAGATGATGATATATGCTTTGTGTAAATTGACTCTCTCTGTTAACTTAAGAGTTCTGTTTAACTAGGGTTACCCTGTCCTTCTTTGCATAGAACAGTCTCAGTTTTGGCAGCCGTATTTTGCTGAAAACAAAATGAACAATGACAACTGTCCTACAAATTTAGGATAAAAAAATTCCAGGGTTTCATTAATTGTTATGTAAACTACACTTCTAAAACACTGACCATTCTCTGGCAATAAAGTGAAGCACAGTGCTATGCAACTGACTATGGAAATAGTGTATAAAATGTACTATTTGGGGTTCTGAAAGTTGGCAATGCTGTATTTAACATTTCTTTGTATTATACTGTATGATTAACTTAATTTAGGCTCTTTAGTACTGCAACTCTCTGCTGTGCTGCAACTACACCAAGATCTCTGAGGATACCTACCTGGATTTGATCTCATAATCAGACTTCACCACATCTGAGAAGTCTGTTTTTGTACATAAATTAGAGTATACTTGTGCTGATTTAAATAGTCTACTGTATTTTTGTGATGTGGTGGATTCCTGCATTTAGAACTGTTTGGCAAATAATTTTCTAGTGGGAGAAGGGGTGTTGCTATTATTGTCCTGGGCAAAATTTGTCATTGACTGCAAGGGCAGTGTGTTTTCTTTTACTGGCCTGTGTACTCTGGTTTGTTTGTTTAAATTCAATGTGTCTGGAGACATTGTGTTGTGACTGCACAAAGACACCTGAAGACATCTACATGGATAACCAAACTCCACTACATCTGAGATGTGCTACATAGTCGACTGTGTGGTTATGCACTGTTAAGGACTATTTGTGACAGTTCCATATGTCTTCACTCTGTGGTTCTAAACAATAATCCTATGAAGGGTGTCAGCTCTGACACTTACTCACTAGGTACTGAACTGAGCAGACAACAGTTTCCAAGGTGGCTGTTCTAGCACACCTGCAGTCTGTTGAGCAATGTTGCAAACACATGAATAAAGCTGTGTGCATATGAAAACTGTTGTGGACAACTGAACACATTTGTGGACAGCTGTGGTTGCAAGAGTGCAGCTGTGTGCACTTGAGAATAGGCATTGAAAGTACCTGTAGATAGTTATTCAGCGTAGAGTCTCACTTTGCTGTAGGCATAATGCTTGTTATCATAATTCACTACATTTGCCAGCTGTGGGCATTCTGAGCCTATGTTTAGTAATTGCAGTGATTTGTAAATTTCCACTAAAACTGCAGTTGTAGCATCCAAGACAACTTATAGTCATTGTTTTAAGAAATCATAAGTTATTGCAATTGCCCCTACTCCATTTTGTACACATCATTTTCTTTGTAACAAAGTGTTAGTACAGATAAAATCACTATGGCTAGCAGATCTAGGAGACTCTCTCTGAGGCCATCCCTGTGGGAGGAATAAAGGCTCCTTGTTGAAGTTTCAAGTAGTTTATTCAATTAAGTAGATATATGGACAAGTGTTATTGTTCTAATGAACAGCATATTGCATCTCAGCAAATAGTGAAATGCAAATGTGTTAATACTGATGCAGATAATACGTTTACAGCTTTTCTAAATAATGTGATATAAAGTGCCTCTCATTCTTTAAGTTGGGATGTTTCTTTACTTTAGTTGAACAGTTTTCCTTTAGAACACAGAGATCATTTTTTAAACTTTGCAGTTTCTAAAGTGGAATTTGATGTCCACAGCAACAACTCTGGTGAAGTGAAGAAGACACTAGTAGGAAGCTGGAACTTGTTCCTGTTAAAAGAAACATAAACTACTAAGTGAGAAAAAAAGAGAGAAGCACTTATTGAAAAAAACTGTAGCCCAGCAGTATGGAATTGCTTTGAAGACACTGGCTGTGGACTTCATGTCATCCCCTTTTGTTTGAGAAAAAACCTGCATTTTAAGCTATTTTGTATAATACACAGTGCTGTGTTCTAAGACTGGTGTATCTACTGCCTTTAGTGTTTAGTATCTATCTACCTATTTCTCTATTTATCTATCCATCTGTCTATCTATATGTGTATGTGTGTGTGTATTAGAATTTATGTGTTTCTAGTAATAAGAACAGTCCTTAGAATCAGCTTTTCAATTTTAAAGCAGATTTACTTACAAAGACAATGTAAAATGAGGAAAACCATCGTTATTTGTACACTGATAAATTCTTTACCAAAGTTCATTCCCACAATTTTAGCATTTTCAGAACTCAGGATGGTTTCTGTAAAATGGAAGAAAACAGTACTTACAAGACATCAGTCTTTCCTTCAACACTCTTTCAAGTGTCTTTACCATCATACATACAAAGATAAATCCATTTGTTTCTCAATACAGCATGACAGATCCTTTTCTTTTTTCCAGCTTTCAGTGACACTCTTCAGACTGTCTTCTTCCTTCAGGCTCATCTCCTTGGTGACTCCTTTTTCAACCCAAAGGGTAGTAATTATGATTTCCTCTGCTCTACCTGCTCCAAACCAGTTATCATGAGGACCATCGCTTTGTTTTGTCTGCCTACTCCATGTTTCTCAGAAACTGCACTTCCGTTCATTGACACACACTTTAACAAATGCAGCATAGACAGCATATGTAATACCATAACCCAGCAGTGTTTTCCCCAGGCTCAACAGTCACTGTCCTACATGCTCCTCCAAATGTTGAACCGCCAGTTCTAGACCGCTGTACGGGACAAAAGTCCAACACAGCCTATTTAAATTTAAATGACTGCAGGCTGAGCAGTGCTGCGTTATAGGACAATTTTGAGTTGTGATTTGACAGTAATTGTAAAAGGATTTACTGGGTGACTTATACAAGTCCTCTACCTGCCAATAGTATTTAGGATGTTAAGGCCCCATTTTATGGTGAAATATCCTCTCTCAGTAGCTAACACCCCTCAGTATTGCTGAGTTTTCTTCTGATAAAACAGATTGGATGCAGCCCATTGACACTGTGAGACAAGACTGCACCTATGCCTACCTCAGATGCATCTGTGTTCATTACAAATTGCTGGGTTGTAAACACAGCATATTTTATAGTAGCCTAAGGTTGTACTCTAGTGTAACAGTCTATTTAATCTTCAAGGAAACCTTAGTTTCAGTAAGATCAGCCATGGGAAAGCAACAGAGGCAAAATTAGAAATAAGTTTATGATAATAGCTACCCAGGGATAAAAAGACAGCCTTAATCTGTTTTTAGGGAATAGTGTGGACCAGTTTAGTACTGCTTCAGTTTTCTCATTTGGTGGTTTCTCTGTCCTACTGCCTAATGCATAACCAAAATAACAGGTTTCTGCCATGTTTAAATTACACGTTGCCTATCCACCTCTGGAATGTTGCGGGGGCTTCATGGAGACCAAAAAGCAGGACCTTGTAGCGGAAGAGCCTATCAGGTGTGGTAAAATGCCATTTTTCTTATTATCTTGTTTATTGGAGTTGTCCATTGGCTTTTGGTTATGTTCAAAGCAGAAAAGAACCTAGCCTTACTCAAAACTTCAATCAGTTGATATACAGAGGGCGTGGAATATGAATTAAACTTAAATATGCTATCTAATTCTTTTATGTCAATAAAAACCTTAAAGACCCTTCAGATTTGGGGACAAACACAATGAAACTATTCTACTCTGACATTCTTCTATGACCCCAAGTTTTGACTAATTTCAGCATTTCTCACTTAACTGCTTAATATTGAGATTCTAGTATTTGGTATTGTTTTAAATTTACTTTCTCATCAGACAGAGTTTCTATGTTGGGCTGGATTAAACTGGTTCTACCGGGCAACTTTGAACATATATTTTTATTTCTAAGTACAACTTCCTTTATTTCTTTCTCATTTATTATGAGCTAAGGACATGATAATGGGATTTTACTTTCCACTGCAAGCATACCTGATACAGAAAAACGACTTCAGAAATATGTATTTTTTAATAAAATCTCTTTTCCTTCCTTTTCCTGGTTGTTCCTTCTAGCTAAGTTTCTTTCTGAACATTTACATACATCTCTATTCTATTCTGGTTTCCTTGTTTTTTGTTCCTGTTGTAAATAAATAGCAAAATAGTTTATCCCTCTATTACAAATTGACAGCTGTGTTTTTTCCTGCTGCCCCATATCTATAATAAGATCTCTGCCATATTACCAACATTTTCTGTCCAGATTTAAATCATCTGTACCATCTCCTCCAGATGGAATTTAGAATCATGCACTATAAACAGATTGAATTAGTGAGGCAATATTTGATTAAATATACAGTGTTTGACAACAAAGATTAATACCATTTGTTGTTTAACAGATTTAGTGTTGAATAACATTTTTTATGTTCAATAATAAAATTTATCCTCAAAAACAAGGTGTAGCTATGGGTGCAAAGATTGCACCTGCTTATTCTAATTTAGTCCTTAGCTCATGGGAGGTGGACAACTTAGTCAATATTAAAGGCTTTGCTAATGTTATTATGTATGAGAGACTTATTGATTATATATTTTTCATCTGTAGAGGAACAGAAAGTTTATTAGATTTATTTATAACTGAAATTGAGGAAAGTATTGTTTTTTTTTTTTTTGAAATTCACTGTTAGTAGTAAGGGACAAACAGTACATTTTTTAGATTTAGAAATCACACTGGAAAAAATCAATTTCATTCTACAATATATAGGAAAAAACATTTACAAATAATTGTTTAGATTATAAGGCATTCAAAACTCATGAAAATTAATATTGTAAGAGGAAATGTATTGGTTGCAGAGGATACTTAGTGATGATTCTATTTTCAATGATTAATGTATTAAATTAAAATGTATGTTTTTAGACAGAAATCATACAGAAGATGCTGTCGAAAAAAATAAGAAAAAAGTTGTAGTTCAGAGATATAATTTTTCTTCCGATCCTGCGTTACAGCTTTAAACCAAAACCTAAGGATGGCAAGGTAAATATCGATTATGCCTGTAGTTTTCCTATACCAATTAGTCGAGATATGACTGTGATTAAGAAGATAATTAATAATAACTGGCATATTATTCATGGCACTTAAGATTTATATGTAAAGAGAGATGCAATTATACAGCCAAACTGGAGGCTAAGCTCTCTCAACCCAAGACTGGATCAGACAGTCAAGAGGAGAAGGGAAATACTTGCATCACACCACCAGTCTTACATAGACCCATTAAACCAGCACCAGCAAAAAACACACATAAATACATGAATACATACTCAGAGTCTCTAAATAAAAATCTGCAAAAGCAACAGAGACCTCCAAAGCAAACATCCAATCAGCCTTCATCCCCCAACACAAACCATGAAACTTCACAAAACCAGTGTGCCATGCAATCACAGCCCTTAAGACAAAATAACATACCCAACATACTAGTAATAGGTGACTCTATAGTCAGGCACACTGACATATCACTCATTAGGCTGAATAAGGAGAAGGTTACTGTTAGCTGCCTGTCGGGTGCCAGTATCCGCCACATAACACAAGCACTCAGGTCACTCTAGAACAAGTACAAATATGACTCTGTCATTGTCCATGTTGGTGTGAATGACCTGAGCCATACCTCCCTGGACTACATGAAAAGAAACATGGAAGAGCTCTCTGATCATGTAGCCCAGGCCGGTATGACCCTGAGTAGCATCCTGCCCTCACCAAGAATGATACCACAGTATAAAGAAAAAATTCTCGATTTCAACAATTGGCTAAGTTTCTGGTGTCATTCAAAGGGGATCCTGTGTCTGCCTGCCTGGGATGACATGCTTGACAAACCATGCTGCTTCACTAGAGACGGCTTGCACCTGTCACCCTTAGGCTTTTGAATACTGGCCAAGGCTCTTGCCACCCCCATAGTGCCTTTTTTAGGCAAGGCTCAAAAGACAAACCCACCACCGTAAATAGCACAAGTAACAAAAAACTGAGGGTATGCTACTCAATGCCAGAAGTCTAAACCTCAAAATGCATGCACTCGAGGCACTCCTCAGTATGGAAAAAATCGATATATGTGCAATAACAGAAACCTGGTTTAAGGTGCCAGAGAGCACCCCAGCACTACCAGGCTACAACTCATACCATACATTTCGGCCACAGAACCTAAACCGAAATACAAAAGGCAGGGGCATATCCATATTCATCAAGGATACCCACACCTCCAGGTTAGTGGCACAGCATGATGCTTCAGAGATCATCCATGTGCAACTAATAATGGGCAAAACTGCAATTCAAATTGTAACTTGCTACAGATCACCCACCATGTCCCAGGAGCCCCATTCAGCATTTCTGGAAACACTGGGAAACATAAAGGTCCTACCAAACACCCTAATGTTGGGTGATTTCAATTACCCAAACATTAACTGGGAGAACTACTCAAGTACTAACTCCCTTGCCCAACATTTCCTAGAATTTATAAACTCAAATGCCCTGGTTCAACTGGTCAACACTCCCATCAGAGGTGACAACATATTGGACCTAGTCATCACCAACATGGGCGACCGGTGTTCCAGATCAGAGGTCAACCCCTTGCTGGTTAGATCTGACCATAAACAAATCACTTTGCATATCCACATTCCACCCTCACTCCCGGACAAGAAAACCACTGTGAAAAACTTTTCAAAAGCAAACTTCAGGTTACTTAAGACCAAGGTGGAAACTTTCAAAGCCCCAATGCTGAAGGATAACGCTGTCCAAGCTGCAAAATCCTTTACTAATGCATTCTATAAGCACTTACAAGAATGCATGGATCATGCCATCCCAAGCAAAACCAAGACTCACTTCTCCAAGAAAAGGAAACCAGTCTGGTGGACTCCTGCCATAAACAAGCTATACAATAGAAGGAGGAAACTAGTACAGAAAAGAGTATAATCCCAAGAAGGGAAGACATCCCTGATCAGTATCAGCAATAAACTACAATCCCTCATAAAATCATCGAAGGCGAGCTTTGAAAGAAAAATTGCCAAGGACTCCAAAGATAACCACAAGGCATTCTTTAGCTATGTCAGGAATCTAAGTGGCAATGCTCAGATATGCTCAAAGTTAGTGCAGAATGGCCCAAAATACACTGAACCGATCGATATCGCCAACATCCTGGCAGACAGGTTCAGCCCAAACTTCACCACCCTCTCACCCCCAAAAGGGCCCATAACCATACCAGAAGGATGTAGAGTCCCTGAAATCACAGATATTCAAGTTAAAACAGCCCTCTCTAAAGCCAAAAATATAGCATCAATGGAACTATCGCCCTATAAGCCTGACTAGTTTGGTCTGCAAGGCTATGGAGTGCATCATCATGGAACTCATTAACAGGACACTGGGAACTTCCAAACATTGGACCCTACACAGTTCGGCTTTGTTAAGGGCAGATCATGCCTCCTAAACCTGGTGGACTTCTTTGAGACAGTTACCAAGCTATAGACGAGGGAAAGGTGGTACACACAGCCTACCTAGACCTTGCTAAGGCCTTCGACACCATTCCCCATTTTGGTATTATAGACAAGCTCACCAGCCTGAACATAAACCCCTACGTCACAAGATGGGTTGCCAACTGGCTCATGGACAGAGCCCACATGGTGAGAGTTGCGAGAGCTAGGTCCAACTCTAAAAAGGTTACAAGTGGCATTCCCCAGGGCTCAGTCCAAGGACTCCTCCTGTTTGGCATATACTTCTCAGAGGTACAGGCAAGCACAGGAGAACTATGACTGACCAAGTTCGCAGACAACTGCAAACTAGGGACTATAATTGACTCTCCGGTTGACACAGATATCCTCCAAAAGGGTCTCACTGAGACGGATACCTGGTGTCAAAATCGTGGCCTCAAGCTAAATGCCAAAAAGAGCATAGTCATCCCCTTTGGAAAAAACAAAGTACCCACAAACTACCACATAGGTGGTAGTCCCCTAAATATGAAAGATGTAATAAGGGATCTGGGGACCCAAGTAGATAGTAATCTCACCTTTGATAATCACATTGCCAAAGTGGTTAGAAAATCCTTCTATGTGGTCCACCTAATCACAAAAGGGTTTGCATACTGATCAGAAGAGATCATTGTGCCCCTCTACTCATCACTCATCAGACCCATCATAGAGTACAATGCCCCATTTGGGATGTACCTTACAACACACCTGCAACAGCTGGGAAGACCACAGAAGTACCTCACCAAGAGGATCACCAGCCTCAAACAGATGCCCTATGCAGCTCGAATGAAGAAACTACAGCTGAACTCGGTTGCATACCGCCTACTCAGCGGTGATCTCTGCCTGACATACAAGGACATGTCCAACCTAGAATTGATGGACATGCTCCACCTAAAGAAAACCTGATCCCCTTGAGCCACATGCTCTAGGGATCTAAACCTAACCACAACAATAAATAGGACATGCTGAAGGGATAGATTCCTGTCCCAGAGACTTCCCATGCTTTGGAACAAGATCCCAATCTACATTAGGCAGAGCTCCTCTCTAACACTCTTCAAAAGAAACCTTGATGAGTGGATGGGAAACAGAAAGTTTACCTCGGGGATCACTTCAGTGGCTCTGCTGGACAGAGGCACAGGGAACTAATCTAAGGGGGCAGCGAAAGCGAAAACATTCTGGCTAGGCTTATAAATGTTTTTGGGCAGATAGCCTAGTACCTACCTATGAACCTATAAGATTATAGGAACCAATCGAAATTTTTGTTATATTGTTCATAGGTTAGTACTAGGCTAACTGCTTTTGTGGGTCATTTTAAACCTAGCCAATTACCCCATGTGAGAATCAAACCCTGTACCTTTGGTTTATAAGGCAAACTCCTTAACCATTATGCCAACCTCCCACCCCATATGAAGATGAAACCTTTAAAGAGGTTTTTGAAAAAGATGAGGTTAATTATAAGTTAATAGACAATTTAAATTGTGAAAATGGAATGTTTAAATGTGTTAAGTGTGTCACACTGCCATCCCAGCTATCTAGAATTTTGTAAATGATTATATGTCATTTGTGAATATTAATATGATTTATATAAAAGTGTGACAGAAGGAAATACTGCCAGCCCAGCACAGCTATCTGGAATTTTATAAATAATTATATGTATTACGACTGTATGTTATGTGTATATTAAATGGCTGATACAAAAGTATGTGTTGAACAGGGTTTGTACAATACTGAGCTTCCAAGATATATCCACAGTTTACCCTACTGGAACACAGAAGATTAGCTTGCAAAACTTAAAATAGTTGAGGTTAAGTTACGTTATAGCTGGGCCATAAACAAAATATGTTACATATCAGTTTCAGTGTAGAAGCAGACATAATGTCTAGGCTAGAAATTTTTTGTATTGTCTTGAAAGAGAAGTAATTACTAGGTTTCAAATATAGAAGTGTTTTATTGTTTTATGATTTTCAGGATCTGAAAACATTTGAGAGATATGTATTTTTCACAAAGAGATGTCAAATGCTACAATGGGGGTTTAGCCTGGGAACTGAAGTCATGTGACAAAAAGTGATAGCATCCAAGCTAACCTAGCAGTAATATTTGATATTAATTTAAGAATTCTCTGAGAGAGAGAGAGAGAGACTGTGCATGTTTTATTTTTTCTTTGACCTAGCAAGAACATCTATTCGTCACCATCTTCTGCACTTGCCTTGCTGTAAGTTTTTAGGTCATAGTAACTCTTTTAGATTCAGATAGCAATATAGTAAAGTATAGCTTAGATGTTTTCTTTATTTATGTGAGACTGTCCTGCAATATTGTTTTAAATATTTCTTGTGATTTTGAACTCTGATGTAACTGATTACTTACTGAGCTTTGTCTTGTTCTTTTATTATTTATTTATTATTAAATATGTTTAAACCTATCTTTGTGGCTGATATATGTGAGACATATTTACACTCTTAGAGTACTTGCATGTCTATTTGGTGACACTGTACAGGCCACTCCTAAATACCCTGCTCTTGGTCATACTACCATTTGAATTAATAGTAACATTACACAGTAGGACTGGACACCCTTTGTGAAGGGCCTTAGAGTAGCTGATAAAAGTTGGCTGGTGGGAGCTGGAACTACTTTATAGTCTAGGCAGAAGGGGGCATAGCTAGTAAACCTGTGCAAGCCTTCTCCATCTATGTGTGTTTGTATATAAATCAAATCTCAAAGTGTGTGTGTGTGCGTGTGTGTGTGTGTGTGTGTGTGTGTGTGTGTGTGTGTGTGTGTGTGTGTGTGTGTGTGTGTGTGTGTGTGTGTGTGTGTCAGCTACTTGGGCAGGGATGTGAAGCACTGGTTGAACAGAGAGAGTGATGGAGGTTTTGGCTTGGCCACTCAGCTGAGATCTCAACCCTACAGCTGGGCCAGTAGGGAGTCTTATTGGGGATCTGGTGAAAGAGGGAGAAACCAGCCCCAGACTGACTGTGATCTCTGTGTGCTCTTAAGAGAAATTGCACTTTACTGTGTGTGTACTTGTCATCCTCCCATTGTGTACATCCCCCACTGTTGCCAGTGGTGAGGATTGAGGTTCCTTGATTATTGGACCAGTGCTGGGGCATCACAAGGTGCAAGATGTGCAGATAAATTTATGTATGTTAACAATTTATTTTGAAACATTTATACTTTGTGGTTACATTCAATAATAGATGTGATTATAATTTGTTAAATGTAGTATATCTTGCTGTTTGTGCTTCTTGCCAGGAGTTCTATGTGGGTAAAACCAGAAGACTCCTGGATAGAGAGATAAGAGAACATGTTACAGCCATAAAAAACAAAGATCTAATGCTTTAGCTAAGCATAGTCTTAAATGTATTGATTTTGGAAAGTTTGATTTTTTTTTTTGGTTCTCAAACAAATTCAAAATTTTATTTGTGATAAAAATAATTTGTTAGAAGTTAAAGAACTTAAATAGTAATTAAGATTGGCAGCTGACATACTTCCTGGAATTAATGAGAATCTAAATATCTAATGTATTTTAAACTGGTTGTGAAAGGAAGTGATGTATGAAGACTTAGTTAATTGATGTTTTAAAATTTTGTTGGAAGGAAGTGATGTCATTATTAATTAAATGGATTTTTAGATGAGTATTTAAATTAATGGTAGGAGGGAGTAAGATGTTTTTCTGATGAAGTTATAAGAATAAAAGAGAACAAAAGCATTAAAGTTATCATGACTGCTTTGTTCATTCTTTGCTACAGAAGTTTGGCTGGTTACTAGTTGTATTTGTATCTTCTGGTGGTTCGTGTTTTGAATTGTTGTATTATTTATGTGATTTTGCTTTCCAAACATATGCTGAACTTTCAGATAATACCTTTGTAATAAGTTTATCCTTCCCTGTAATCTAGCTGGTGCTTTGTAAAGTTATTTCTTAAAAATAATTTGCATTGCTTTGTGACTGTATTTCACTAATACTAATTTGCTTTAATTAAAATCGTTAAACTTTTGCTATCCCTAGACAACTGCCAACATTTCATTTTCAGTTTTTAAATAACTTGTTTGCATTTCAGTTAAAGCTCTTACCTTATACACACACTATCAGTCTGTCCTCTTGCACCAACAGTGCCCCTAATACATACTGACTAGCATTTCCTTCTAATACAACTAAACTCCATCCTCATCTAATACCAAAAATTAAGAAAGTAGAAACAAGAAAACTACATATTGCGATCAAAGAAAAGGAGACAGAAGTAGTATTAATTGTTAAGTAGATATATTTAGTGACTAGTCTCCTCTTTACTGAGCAGCATAAAGTCATAAAATGGCAAGATATATTAGAAGAAACTAGAGCTATGTGGAACAAGGATACACAGATAGTTCCAATAGTGCTACAAGCAATAGAAGTAATAAAAAGTTCCAAACATGCATAAATACAATACCAATAGAGGCAACTCTATATTAATTATTAATGAGCCAGTTTGAGGATACATTGTGGCTAATAAGAACACAATTGGCAGACAAAATCTTTATGCATGATTAATTTCATGAATTTTAACTGTACCCTAACTTAAGATTGAGGTCCATTCTTGTCAAGACATTAGAAACCTTAAACATTTGGAGATATTAAAAAATGATAACAGAACATAAAGTGTAAATACCATTGTGGAAATCTTTTCAGAATCTCAAAACTTCTGCCCAGCTCTGCTGGTCAAAACCAGCCTATTTTTTTCCTACAGTTTTCTTAGTGACACAAATATATCTGAAAAGTTAGGTATACATTTTCGCAGGTACTGTACCTTTCCACTGTCATCAAAGCTACACATTCCCTGGTTTCTGCCTGCTGACTATGGCACTTACATTTTCTAAATTTGACTGAAGCTCTCAGACATCAAAATGTTTATTATATTTGAGAGTAGATACATATTGGCATTTGCTCTTATTCAACTTCAGACGTTTCTGCCTAAGTCTGTCTATTGTTTTGGCCTGTCATATGCTTTTCTAATTAAAAAAGTATTTTCAGTGACTGTGTGTTTTGTACTGCAGTCTGCTTATACATTTCTAGTGCACTTACAACATAGCTATCTTTTCTTTCACCTTCAGATTCCGTAACATACAAATCCAGTGAGACAGATGTATTTCACATCTTACACACATTTTCAAAATGATTCATACCACCACACAACATGCAATTTGATTAAACATATTGCATTTACCTTTCTCATGCCTGTAACCACACCAAGTAGGGAAGACTTTACTTCTAAGTGCACAGCTGCTTCTTTGTTGCATCTTGGGTATCTTGTGGCTTCCTATGTCATTGTTTTTATATGTATTTGTCTTTTGCTGTCTGCTTTGTTTTTAACAAAATTATCATTCACAACTTTAATTTTATTCAACTCCAATTCCTCAGCAAACCCTTTTAAATGTATACTTGAATATTCACTCACTTTACATACATCCAGTGTTTATCTACTGTCAGTTCTGATCCTGTCAACAATTTGCCTCTTACTTGACCACATTAATATCACAGAAAAAAATTCTACTATTGGTGAATTATGCAAGTCACCAAAGCTAAGTCTTTTGCTTTGTTCCATAACTCAGTCACATAAACAACTGCAGTTTGCTATGCCAATTGATTCCTTATAAAAAATGTCTTACAAATAGTAGAATTTACTTGGTCTCATAATATAACTTTCTTCTCTCGACTATTCCTATAGCTTTATTTATTTGATTATGAAAGTGCAAAATGTCTTCACAGCTTCTTTATCTACTACATGCTCTCTGGTATTTTATAGTTACTTGCACAATAAGACAAAGCTCAACTTTATAGATCCAAAACTTCAGATTTGTAGAAAAGTTAGTTTGCAGTTTCAGAGATATCTCTAGTTGCAGTGGAGTCATTCAAAATGAAAATATTGCAATCAGTAATACAAAAATCAAGAGTCTGGGGGTTCAGTAGTTCTTCATGAACACGATTCAAAAAATATGATTATTACTGCCAAAAATAAGGCATATTTGCCATTACTTTGTCCAAAAGGAAAACAATCTCTCTCTGCTTTATCTTGTGGGCATTATACAGTTATCACACAGTGAAAAGAATTCTATAGCACTTCTCTTTCCTAAAAGTCACAAAGTGACTGTTCAGCAGGACTTCTCTTCTTGGTGTCATTAACTTCACTTTTCTTCTGATACATTGTAATGCACACCTCTTGATGTAATTCAGAATATAATTATAATGCAGATTTGAGAGACATGAAATGTATTTACTTAAGTTTATTTAATTCCTGAGAATCAGTCAGGCATGTTTCATGCATTCCCTTAAAGCAATATAATACAATGTCCTATCACACATGAACACACTTGCTCACATGTGATACACACATATCTATGTGTGATTTGAAGGATCACAAATTCATCTGTGGCATATATTTGGGATATGGGAAGAAACTGAAACACCCAACAGAAAACAACATTGATTCATGGATGAAATGCAGTCTCTAAACAGAAGTCACTCATCCACGATCCAAGATAAGTCACTCATCCATGATCCAAGATCGAGTCTATAATGATTCCATGAGTTTCACATAGTTAAGCCTAGTCAAGATTTAAACTACAGTGAATGAAACAGTGAAACCTAATAACTATGGTAGCTTACAACATCACACAAAATTCTTTAAATGGAGTTTGTGCAGCGGATCATTCCCATTGTGATGCACCACAGTCTCTAAATATACTTCTTTCAAGTCTGTACTAACCTGAAAAAAGGGAGAAGTAGCCAACGTAGGGGAATAGAGGGATAAATCTCATACTATAGCCCAGACAACCCAGGTTCAGTTAGGGGCTCAGACATCTGAGATGCTGGCAGGAAGAATGGACATTCCCATTCTGGAATGTTAGGGGCAAGTGCATGTGCAAACAAGTGGTTGGAACTTCCTGGTGGAGGCTAGAAAACCAATAGTGTTGCACTTTCTTTAGGGTTGGTGGAGCAACTTGCCAATGGCAGCTCTATGTGAAACCATGGAGTAGTGTGGTGCTGTTTACCCACTGCACATCCCCCTTCTGGATGTTATAACATTGCCAGGATGGAGAAACTGGATAGGTCAATAGTAAGAAAAATACCTCTCATGGCTGCAGCAAGATGTGTGGTTCTAGGATGCCTTACATTTCCATTGGTCTGGGGGTGTTCTAGAAGGGGGTCAATACACCTGGCAATGAATGGAGGCACTGAAATGTACTCTGATGGTTGGTGCCATAAGGAGAATAAAGAATGCAAAAACAAAAGGGAAACAACACCATTTTTCTTTATTCTAAGTTATCCAGTTGTCCAATCCCCAAGAATATATGAAACACCTTCAGAAGTGCATCAGTTGATGGACTGAAGTATGTACACTGCAAGAGTTTTCTTGAAGATGCATGACACTGCAAGTGTGAATGAAATAAAAAAAATTGCAAATGATACTCTTTCTGCTACACCATTGCATCATCTCACTTTAATAATGTATCTGTCATTACTGATCCCTCTTTTCATAGATAAGTGAGACCATTCACCGCACATATAATGTAGCTCATAAATAAAACTTCCTCATAGCTTCAGCACTGCAATGACAGTTTTCTTTGCTGGAACAAATTTTATACCTCTCTACTGAGTACTCTGTCTCAGGCTGTTACTACTTAGTGCAGTTATATCACATAGTTCCTGCCACATGCAGTTACTTAGTCGAAGGCTCATACTACATATCTCCATAAAAAAAGTTACAGAAATAACTCTATGTGCTCTTAGTTAGTTAATGAGCTCGTACTGCACAGTTCCCTCCATAAGCAGTTATTTAACCACTGAGCTCATACTGAACAGTTAGTACCACAAGCATGCCTTAGTAACATTCTCCACATCATCTTCACAAGGTCAGACCAGCAGTGATAGATATGGAAATGGGGCAAACTAAAACAGACAGTTTAAACTTATTGCATACTCTTTGTGTACAAAGTATAAAAGCCATCTGAAGCATTTCTATGATCATAAGGGCATGAACCAGCTGTACAAGTCAACACCTGTCTTCCTCAGTAATTGCTGTTTCCAAGGCTACTGTTTCTTTTTCTTCAAAATATTAAAGGACCACTATAGTTACATCAGAATCCAAAAATACATTTTTTATCTTATCTTGATTTTTTGTGAAGTGCTGAAGTTCCTGCAGTATGATAACCAGTTATTATGTGTTCATTCATTCATTCTCTGATTCCTGCTGGACAGCTGGAGTCTATCTTGGCACTCACTGACTGCAAAGCAGAGAAACTTATTCTGCTACAAATCCAACATTTTGCAGGAAACATACGCACGTGTGCATACACACACACACACACACACACACACACACACACACACACACACACACACACACACACACACACACATGCAGTTTGGGGATTTGGGAATTATCAGTTCTCCTACAGCATGTATTTGGGATGTGGAGGAAAGTACCCAACAAACCCCTCATAAACACAGGAAGGACATGCATGGCAGACCTTGCCCAGAAGACATCCCATCAAGGAGCTGAACTGCATAATACAGATCTGTGAGGCAGCAACATTAACAATTCAGCCACTGTAGTGCCTGCAGTTATTACTATTATTATTATTATTAGTAGTAGTATTTTACTCTGTCCTCCCCAAAACTGGCCTGATGGGTGAGCACATTGATGTGATGTTGCATTTCAGATAAGATTTTTCTTTCCACCGAAACTGACAAAATCCCAAAGGAACCAGCATAATACACCAAAACTACACTAAAAAAAGCACTGGCAGCACAAGAGCAAACTGAAGGGAAAATTGTCTTTAGCATAATAAAAGTTTAATCAACACTTTCATAGGTTCATAGGTGTATACTAGGCTAATGGCACTGGAGCCTTTATAAGCCTACCCTGGCATAGTGCCACCTGACCTTAGTTCCCAGTGCCTCTGCTGAGTAAGCCACTGAAGTGATCTCTTGGTTGAATTTTCTATTTCCCATTCACTCATCAAAATTTCTCTTGAAGAGTGCCAGTGAGGTGCTCTGCTTGACATGTATGGGAAGTCTATTCCATAGCACGGGCAGTCTCTGGGTTATGAACCTGTCCCTCCAGCATGTTTTGCTGATTGCAGTAATGAGGCTGAGGTCTCTGGAGCTAGTGGTGTGGAGGGATTGGGATTTCTTTAGATGTAGCATTTCTAACAGAGCTGGGTCAGACATGACTTTGTAAGTCAAGCAGAGATCGCCTCTAAGTAGGTGATATGAAGCAGAGAATAGTTGGAGTTTTTTAAGTCTGTCCATATAGGAAAAATGTTTAAGGCCTAAGATCCTCTTTGTGAGGTACTTTTGCCGCCTCTCCAGTTGTTGCAGATGTTGTGAGGTACATGCCAAATGGGGCATTGTACTCAATGATTGTACTAATAAGACAAGAGTAGAGGGAGACAATGACCTCTTTCTTCCTGGATGCAAAATCCTTAGTAATGAGATGTGCCATATAGAAGGACTTTATGACCACAGTGGCAATGTGGTGGTCAAAAGAGAGGCTGCTGCCAACCTATGTTCCCAGATCTCTTATAACACCATCTATGTTCAGCAGACTACCATTGATGTGGTAATTCATGGGAACTGGGTTTTTCCCAAAGGGGAAGATGACACATTTTTTGGCATTGAGCTTAAGGCCATGGTTCTGACACCAGTTGTTGGTCTCAGTGAGGCCTTTCTGTAGGATGTCAACATCAGTTGGGGAGTTAATAATAGCTCCCAACTTGCAATCGCCTGCAAAGTTTGTCAGCCAGAGTCCCTTCATGTTGGCCTGGACTTCAGAGAAGTAGATACCAAACAAGACCCAGGACCAAACCCTGTGGAACTCCACTCATGACTGGTCGACAGTCTGACTTGGAGTCAGCTACTACATGTTTGAAAACACCAAAATATATAGTTTGAAACATCCAGTAAGAACAAAATTCACATTAAACAATTAAGCAATACATCAATAAAATAATTTACACAAAGAATTAATATATGAAAACATTTAAATAGTTAACTTCCTATCCAATAAAAAACATTTAATATTATAGCAATAACCCACGCCTGGGTGTGGGTAATGCTAAATGGTTAACGGGTTTAGTGGTTTGGTCGAGGGCGGCCGAGAGCCAACCTTGGATGGTAAATTAAGTACCACACCAGAAATAAATAAGATGATATATTTTCTTAAGAAAAGAAATTGTTTAAGAAATGAAATCTTAATATAAATTAATATATGTGCTGCTTCCTTACTGTTCTTCCGCGATGTCTGGCGATGTGCGCGCGTTCTTTCGCGATGCGTCAGAGCTGAGTAGCATAAACAACGGAGAAAGCAAGCTCGACGTTTTTAGATCCTCAGTGTAAATGAGTTTTAAATGAGTTTAACATGTTAAATGGCAGCGGACATCTCCGACGCTTATTTCTCAACGGTCTCGCTAAACTGTCTCGCTTTTAAACTCATGGTCATATGACTGTTTTAAAAAGCAACGACATAAAAGCTTCGGTCGTCTTGCTTTCTCCGTGGCTATGCTTATGGAAAGCTAGTTAAAACAAGCATGTTTAGCTTTGGTATATGTTCGGAGATGTCCGTCGCTTATTTTCGCTTTATCTCGCTTATGTTAAATAATAACATCATTCAAACCAGGGGCACAGTCAGCAGCTAATTTTATTTGCCACTTTGTCTCTCTCTTCCCTCTATTCGATTTTTAAGGTCACCACCTCTCTTGTCTTGATGAATATAATCCAAAATAGTAAAAGTAAAGTTTTTATAAACAGTACACTCAGTTGAAAACCTATACAAAGCATTGTTCTCATCACTTACTTTTAAAGCATAGCAATGCACTTTAATTCTTTTACTAAGACTTCTAGTGCTCCTACTAACATAAAATGCCAGACAACCAGAACATAAAGCCTTATAAACAATGTTAGTAGTACTACAAGAAAATCTACCCGGAATTTTGATGGTATAAGGTTCATGGGAAAGTGCTAAATATGGCCCCTCATGAATGTACCTACAAACACTGCAACTATTACATTTAAAAGTTTCATTAGATATAGAAGTAAATGGAAGAGGAATTAAAGTATTGCTAGTCTCTAACATGTTTTTAATACTGCCATTTTTTGTATAAACAAAATAAGGTGTTTTACCCAAAGCCCTTCTATAACCTTCCAGTTGTTCTGTATAATGGTTCTAATCATACCACTATCAGCAGTCATATGTAAGCCACACCTGGGCATCAACTTAACACTGTTATTCAGTTCACTATCTCTATTTTTTACTACAAATACCTTGCAAACATATAGGCTTAAATTCCAAACTCTGTTTACCAATAATTTTGTGAGCTGCTGTATGTAGTAAGTCAAGAGAATACCTTCTTTCAAGAAACAGATTGGTGATGAAACCAATTTCAACCTCAAAATCAATATCTCTACTAACCGTACATGAGGCCCTTATAAATTGGCCTCTCAGAATATTTTTCTTAATGAAACTAGGGTGATTACTCTTGTAGATAGATAACTATTAGAAAATGTACTTTTCCTATGTATTCTACTAAAAAAATGATGATTCTGGCTATCCCAGCTAACTCAAAATCCAGATAACAAACTTTCCCATGTATCTTATACTATCAAAATTCCTGGTAGATTTTCTTGTAGTACATCAAGACAAGAGAAGTGGCGACCTTAAAACTCAAATAGAGAGAAGAAAGACAGAGTGGCAAATAATAATTAGCTGCTGACTGTCACCCTGGTTTGAATGATGTCATTAATATTAAATGTTTTTTATTGGATAGGAAGTTGACTAAATGTTTGCATATATTAATTCTTTGTGTAAATTGCTTTATTGATTTATCGCTTAATTGTTTAATGTGAATTTTGTTTTTATTGGATGTTTCTAACTATATATTTTGGTGTTTTCAAACATGTATTTGTTTTTCTGAAGAAGTCTTACAATGAAAGTGTTGATTAATTAAACCTTTTACTACGCTAAAGATGGTTTTCCCTTCGGTTTGCTTTTGCATTGCCAGTGATTGTTTTTAGTTGAAGCTTTCTTTTTGCAATACTGCACTTCATTTCCTCAGAAGATGACATTTTTGAACATTTCTGTTCTTTAGTATGTTCTACTATAGACATAGAAGAGCATTATTCAGAATTGTTTCTTAAATGACAACTCCACCTGAAATAAAAGATTTTCTTACCAAACATTGCTTTCTATTCTGAGTTCCCAAGATATTTATTTCTTGTATTTGCCTGATCCCCTTTTCCGTTGCGTATACAAGAAAATAATGGTACATCTCAAGCATGTATTACAACAAGTGTAATTAAGTTTAGTCTTTGATTCTAGATGCAGGGCCAATAAAAAGCCTTAAAACTAAGTACTTCAGTTTGTGTTATTAGTCACAGCTGACTAGCATCACACCTCATATAGATGGTGTATCAGTGTGCTGCAGTTCTGAGACTGAACAAAAACAATTAATCCAACTTAGCAGTCTGATGTATCTGAAAAGGAGAAGTCAACCACATTTTTTTCTGATTACAGATTCATTTGACTTCCTTTTAATCCAAGTCCAAGAATGCCACACAATGAAATATACCTGTACACACACTTGCAGTCCATTTTCTTTGGTTTTATCACAGCATCTGTTGTGTTATAGATAATAATTGGCTGTAATCCACAGACACATGACTAAATGCTACTAAGTGGATATGAAAAGAGCATTGAGACTCAAAGATAATTCATGCGAGCTGCCCTGCAATGCAAACTCTGGAATAGTAATAATAAATACCTGTGCAGTGCTCATCTAGAGGCAAATATACATCAGTAAGTATGGGAAGAGGTAGTCATGTGAAAAACCCTAATTATAGCGCCAATGTCAATAAAAAGCTATTAGATTGCAATATTAGTTATCTAAGCTTGAGTATAAACCATTAGTCATGCTTGACATACTTGTGAGTATGAAATAAGTAACTACCTCAGCTACATTTTCAAGCCTCAAGTGTTGCATAAAATTCTATATCAGAGATGTCTGGTAATAAAAAACAAAGGAAAAACTTTATACAAAAAGACAAACTCATAACTGTTGCTTTTGAGAGTCAAAAAAGTCAGAAATTTCAGAACTCTCAATGTAAGTTGGTAGAGAGATAGAGACTCATCATAAAAGATGCTATCACACCAGTATAGACTGGTCCTAATAAACTGTCATCAGGGAAGTAAAAGCTTTAGCTGTAAAATTAAATCACACATCATGGGAACCTTCATAAAGGCATTTTGGCATATAACAAATTATTTTATTTGTTTTGCTTTTGTTTACTGGGTCTGTCTGTTTTTAGTCAAAAACTCCTTTTCAGCGGAGGCCCAATCAGAAGAGTTCCAACAAAAGTAGATAATTTTTAAAAATGCATTGAGTAGCATACATGAACAGACATTAAGTAATACACATTAACAATTACACATATATCTGCGAGTTAGATTGCATTCATATGTAATAAAGGCGACTATTCCAGTACGATTTGAAGAGCTACATTAGTGAGTTTGTCTAACAGATAAAAGATCATGTGATTAGTGCTTAGAAATTCAAAGAAGGGAACTAGGAAGGGCAGAAAATTCTAATATTGTAGTTAAGAGGTTTAGAGGCAACTATGTAGATATGGCTATCGTAATGTTTATGTTAGAAGTATAAAGATAGGAGGTGTGCAGTATCAAAAATCTATGAATATGACTGGAGATGCTAGTAAAATGATTTAGGTATTGGTTAAGACTGGTTGTGGGGCATAGGATTCTGAATTAAGAGAAATGGCTTCATAATATAGCAAGCTGAATATAACAGTGGCATTTATCCTGGATATATACAGGATCAGATCCATTGAGTTGAAAGGTGAAGTTTTAGTTGTATTTTAAATTAGTTCGCATTATGAATAGATTTGGTGGTAGAAGGATGTGGTTCCATAATTTAGTTGCATTTTTTTACTATAGAGAGTCACTTGCAGTATTAGATAATTTGGTTATATTGATTAGTGATTTTTCTCTAGATAGTTTAATGCAGAGAGAAGTGTATTAAAGTGATAAGAGCTGGGCAATTTTGTGGCTTATAGAGAAGTCTGCATATTGCAGTTAGCTGAGAGAGAGAGAGCTAAGTGTTGTGGTAGGTCTAACCAGTTTAATTCTCTGATGGCTTTGAAGTGGTGTGTTCTATTGTTAGAGTTTACTGAAATTTGGCTATTTTATTATAATATTGTTCAGAGTCTGGACAATTGTGAAATTTGAAGGTTTGTGAAGATTGGGGCAGCATAGAGGAGAAATGGCCGAATGAAATTAGAAGCTACATGTCTTCTGACTATGTTAGTGAAAGGTTTGTACTCTGTATAATGTTCCTAGTTTTTGATCAGGTTTTAGAAAATAATTACTTAGAGTGATGCATGAATATCAACACAGCAGAAAATACAAGGCCTCTGACCTTTAATTTCAGAATAGCTACTCAGACAGCTATTACCTTTTCCCAGTAATTTACTCTGTGTTTGGTAGGGCAGAATAATGGCACAGAAGTTAGTATTCCTGCCTCACATTGCCTGAGCCTCCAATTTTTGGCAGAATTGTCTTCATTGTGAAAAGTCTGTATGTTCTCCATGGGTTTCCACTGGTTGTTCTACTTCCTATGTCCCAAACAGATGCTATAGGTGCTTTGGTGATCTCTCCAATATGGTCTTAAGAATAAGTGTAAGACACCTGACAGAAATGTGAGATATTTATCATTTTCGTTTTTTTAAATTGTGATACCTCAGAACATTACCCTGACTTCAAGGCACAGTGATCTGTGACTTATTTTATACAAGTTACAGGGGTATGGGGGGTACAGCATCTCATGTCAGGGATGCAAGAGGTAAAACACATCCACAAAATAAGTTAAAAAGCTTCAGTGAGCTTACATTTCAATGTGTGAATAGAAATTCATTATTTTGTAATCACACATTTGAGGTTTGTCACCAACTGATCAAATGTATGTCATGCATGCCTATGTGCCAAATGTGAACAAAAGTGTGGAGGGAGGGCCCTTTGCTTTGCATCAATTAAGTTAATTTAATAGATGCTGTGAGTGTTAGTATAGGTGCCCATATATTAGCCATCAGAGATGGATGAAACTATAAACAAAGGAAAGAAGGAAGGATGGAAGGAAGGAAGAAGGAATCATTCTGATATGCATCTAATGAGCATTTTCTTTCTTGGTGACAAACAGAGTTTAAATTAAATTGCTTTTTGCAGAGGCTATGAATAGTTAGCTACAGGGACTCCTTACAGATTCAGTCCCTTTGTCAGCCAGGAGTGTCAGGTTTTCTGATGTTTAAGTTCACAGCTGATCTCTCTGCCCACTCTGAAAAAAATGTTTTGAATTCATAGAGACCCAACAGGCGTATGGCCTGAATGAGAGAAAAATAAAACAGTACTATGGATTATTTCCTATATTAGCTTTTTCACGGCCAAAAATCTTAAATGAGAAGGTCAGTAAGATGCAAGAGCCATGAAAGTAAGTATCAAGTAATTTCATGCAAACTCCACATGTTATGCACTTATAAAGCAGAATAGCAGGAAGTATACAAAGAAATAAAACTGCATCATTTTTAAATGTGATATTGCAGGTATGTTTTTGCATGGAAGAGAATCTCCTCTGGGATAAAGCATTTTTTGTTACAGTATAGCTATCCTTAAAGAACTAGACATATTATTTTTACTTCACCAGTCTTTGCATCTTTTCTTGAGTTGAGTGGCTGTATCATCAGTCATAAAATAAAAATATGTATTTCTAGATAAGTAGTTAAAGAGCTAAAGTGGTTTCTAAAAGGTAAAGTAAAATAACTTCATTTTCATCTACTTGGCAGCTTATAAATAATACAGAGCAAGCAACACTAGTCTACCTAAATGTTGAACTCAACAAGTGTTTTCAATCAGTAGAATACAGAAAAATACAAAAGTCAAAAAGTCATTCAAGCCACTGCCTTCATGGAAATTTCACAATCCATAATTCCGATGATGCCTGTCTTTACAAGAATTAGAGATATCTATGTCATGCATTTTAAACTGGGGAAAACCACAAGTAAGCATGGAGTGTTTTATCATGTCACAAACCATTACAGGAGAAAGATTAAAGAAAGTACGTCAGAAATGGCACTACACTTGCAGATACTGTGCTTTTATTTTTGGTTTTGCAGGATTTGGAGAACAGAGTAAAGATTAGTTTTATTTTTTTTTTCAAAAATATTTTATTGAAAAATTTCATAGAATACCATCATTACTAGTGTAGTAATAATACATTTAGCTATACTAACATCAGCAGCATTATAAGGACAATAAAACCCCTCCTCGCTCCAATATCCTAGCAATAAACAAGACTAAACTATCTAACAACTGAATAAATACATAATCCCCAGGATTCAATAAATGAATTTCACCATGCAGGAACAGTGTAGCCACTCCTGCACAGAATAGGGCTGCCGAGCCATTCAGTAAACTATTGTTTTGACGTGCACTAGCGTGCCTACACTATTCCTGCATGGACATCACTGCCTAATGCTAATTAACATATTTGCTGGCCATTGGCATGGAAAAGTGTTTTATTTTTATAAAAATAAAAGTTTTTTTGGCCGATCTCAGCCGTTTAAGCATAGGGCAGCAGTGTGCAAACAAGATTGTGCCAAAAAAATAAAATGTGAAAACTCACTTTTAAGGGAAATTTGCATTTTGCCATTATAATCTATGGCGTGCAGAATCAAAACAACACCACAGAACAGTGATTGTCAAGGGAAAGGCTCTGGGGTAGTGCAGTAACTATGGACTAAGGTAGTGGGGTATGCAAATGAGGGGAAACTTACTGAATCACAAAAATCTTCTAAGAGCTAAACTGCACCTAACCATGCAGATGCTATAGCATGATCGTGCAATAGGAGGAGCAATAGACATGAAAAGGAGGTGTGTCATGCATGGTGTAAGCACATTGGAGCCCTATGGCGCACAGATAATGTTAGCTAAGCACAGCTAAGATAGGGGGTGTGTCTGAGGCTGTATTGACTTATTCCATGAAATGAAGAGGGTGTTCGCATCTAGGGAGGGCCATTTCTTTCATGTTTACATTAACTAAACAGGTTTGCACAACAGTATAAACTAACACCTTACAGTCTGGTTTTTCCCACAGATTCTGCAGCATTCGTATACACATGCAGGGGAATTTTAACTGGAAAAATGTTAGGGGCTGCCATTGCTTTGATCCATCAGTATGTGCTAGAAGCTGAGGGCAGAGAGGAGGATAATGCTGACACCACAGAACGAGGAGGAGGAGAAGAGTGTTCAGACCCAGGGTAACTCACCAGGGGCTACATGATCTGGAGATAGTACAGCACTACAGGGTGGACAGACACATACTTCAGCAAATCACTGAGCTGTGCTGGCCTGAACTCACACCTAGAGCCAACAGAGGGGAACCCATCCCAGTAGATACCAAGATATGTGTAGCCTTAAGAATTATAGCTACAGGTACTTTTCAAAGACCTACTAGGGACATCATGGGGGTCTCACAGGCATCTACATCCAGGGTAGTCCAGCAGTTCCTGGATGCAATGCTACCACATGCCAGTGAGCATATTTACTTCCCCAATACCCATAAGGAGAGGACCAGCAATATGCATCTCTTCCACCATGTAGCAGACTACCCTGAGGTACTGGGTGCTATAGACTGCATGCACATCCACATCAAAGCACCACCCAGTGAACAGGGTAAGGTCTACATAAACCACAAGGGATTCCCCTCCAACTGCCAGGTCATGTGCAATGCCCAGGGCATTATCATGAATGTGTGTGCTGGCAGTCCTGGAAGCTATCACGACTCCCGCATCTGGCATTTGTCACAGCTGTACCAGGAATTTGCCAGTGGGGGCATCCCATATGGCCATCTGTTGGGGGATGCTGGCTATGCACTGGAGCCATGGATGATGACACCCATCAGAAATGCACACACACCCACACAAAAATGTCATAATGAGGCACAAGCACCAACCAGGATCATTATAGAGCGTGTGTTTGGGATGCTCAAGTCATGGTTCCTCTGCCTAGACATATCTGGTGGATCCTTGCCGTACTCTACAGCCACATGTGTAAACATGTTCATAGTATGTGCCATGCTACACAATATGATCCTGCAGAAACAGCTGCAGCAGGAACAGCACGCGGAAGGGCCACACAGCCCACCACCATTGCCAAGGTCCCTACAGGCACAGATGGACTCAGAGGAGGAGGCCCCTGAGCCTGCTCCTGTAGGCAGATGGAGGCATGCCCAGTATGCTCAGGCCTTGGCAAAGAGGCAACACATAGCACACACACTGACACTGTAGAGACCCCGGGGACTGACACTTCTATCTGACTCACGCACACAGTAAAATGGATGACACACACATCACTTTACCTGTAACTTACCATATATAGGCAGTGTACTGTGTCCATCCAACATAGGTGGCCCTCAAGCACCATCCTCACAACTGCCGCAGGCACAAGGTAAGTCAGTCTTTTTAACAATAAATGAATGGATTAGTATGTTTTGCTAGCATATCTATGGTAATGCTGCATGCATGCAAGGGAATGGGTTGGCCTACTGGGATAGCAGCACACAACTGGCAGTTATGTAAGACACCAGGAAATGTGTGGCCAAAACTGGCCTCCACACGCTATGCAGTAGTACCCAAGGTGGCAAATCCCACTAAGGTATATGTGTGGGGACAACTAATTGGGGGGTCATAGATCACAGGCAAGGATGTCAGTGTGGGGTCCCATAACCACCCCTCACACCCACACAACAATCAGCTGTAGAAAACTAGAAATAAATGCCTGTAAAGGCACACAAATGGCGGCAATGTTGAATTACCCCCCCCCTACAGACTCATACAGTGATAGCACAGCAGGACTCACAGTTGCAGTAAGGCTATGAAGGGTAAGAAGTCTGAAACTCAAATGTATCCCATTACAATCTGATCTGTGCTCTTTACTGATATGCCTCTAGTCCCCAAGACAGGGCACAATAGTATGGTAAATGGAACCACAATATAAAGAACATAGAACAGTCTGTGCAAATGTGTACAGTTGACAGGTGTGCCCCCCCCACCCATATACCCACAGAAATGCAGTAACATGCATGTTTGCAAGGAAATAGCAGCATAGCACACATTGGCAGGGCTGTACCAATACACATGAAAACATGTTGCCTGTCCACAACATGCAGGGGTCAATGAGCTATGTGTATGTGTGGTTATCAGGATCTGGCCAGCACGTCCTCCTGGCAGTTGTCTCGTAGTGGCCAAGGTACAGTGTTGCCTTTTACAGGCCATGTGCAGATAACTGCAGTGCTAACTGTTATGCATGTCAGTGACACCCACTGGTCTGCCACTGACATACTTGGAAGTCACAGTGCTATGTGAAATATACTGCACATATAATGGACATCTTGAAGGATGTGTAGCTGAGGTGCCAAGGCTTTTGTGAATATAAGTGCTTTTTGGTACTGTTGCCAGTGGTTATTCTCAATAATCCTTTTTTTCTTATGTTTGCTTTTACATATAATGGATATGCCTGCACAGTAGAATGCTTTCTGTACCCACACCCATAACTCCCAACCTCTGACAGCAAGATGTCTGGACAAGGCCAGACTAAAAAGTGGAACAAAGGCACAGTGATAGGCATGTGTTGTAAATATTGCCCTTACATACTAAAAAAGTTGGTAGGGTGAGGGGTTTGCAGTAGCGGGAATTGTCTGAAGGTTATGTACTCTGAAACAGTAATGTCTGTCATTAAGCTGTAACTTCACTCTTCAATTATATGTAACTAACTTGCCATAAAAACACAAGTTTACATAGACAGGATGAAACCTCTAGCCAAACACCTGGACAACCTGCCAAAAAATGTACAGGTGAGAGGTATGCCCACACAAGGATATGACATCTCAGGTTAGAAAGATACCACACAGCAGGAGATCCCTAGACAGTATATCACCAGGTTGCTGCACTGTTTACAGAGTGTGTCATCACTCAACTGGCTGTAGCCACACCTCACAAATGGCAAGAATATACATAGCTGCCCTCATAATATTGGTCTGTGCATCATACAACTGGTATTCCTCTGGTAAAGCACTGTGAAGATCTGAAGATGTCAGGCACTAGGTAATGACACAATACATTGCAGTGTCAGACTACAAATATGTCAGAAAACGTCTGCTAAACAAACCCATTACCCTGAGGAAAGTCCTGTGTACTCCTGAGAGGTATAGCTGTAACACAAAATAAAACCTGGACTGGAGTACACCTATCTCTGGAATGGAGTCCCACTCTAACTATAGAAGATCACACTTGGCATGCTCCTACACTAAGAGAATCACAGGACATGTTGGAACCCACATCAGAATATATGACTGTATTGCGTATATATGTCTGTGCATACAGACAGCTATGTGCAGCTCAACTGTCCCCACACACACACACGCACACACGCACACACACACACACACACACACACACACACACACACACACACACACACACACACTCACACACACACGCATCAGGCATTATATATATATATATATATTCCCAAAAACCATTTCCAGCACTCGAACACAGGAGACATAGGCAGCACAGGAATCCAAAGCCCAAAGCTTTAATGTGTTACACGATTGTCCCACAAAGCCCAAAGCTTTAATGTGTTACACGATTGCCCCAAACCGGTTTCGCTGCAGAGAGCGTCATCAGTTAGTACAGAAATTCGTGGATATACGCTATTTATAAGAGACACGCTCATGCTGTCTCTTAAGGTGATACATACATATATACAACCATGCAAACATACATATAGCAAAACTGGCCATCAAAAATTCAAAAAATCCAAAAAAGGGACTAAAATGATAGTAAATAATAACTATTATATGACCTTATGCCTTAAACCTTATGTGTGGAAACTACCAGCATATGTAGCCCTATATACACATGCATAGCATGTGAACATAACTACTATTATAAACACTAGAAAATACTCTTAAATATACAAAGAAAAAAAAAAAATATATATATATATATGTATATACATGCACATACACATACATACACATATATACATACACACACATACATACACATATACACACATGTGTGGAATGAACATACTGGCATACCTATACCACACAATATTACCAACATGCTTTATTCACCATTGATCATTTAGCCTGGGTTTAAAGAGTGCGCCCAGGTTAACAATCCATCTACGTTCCTTTTCTGTAAGAAGTTGATGTCTTAAAGGTTCACTAGCTATATCCAATTTGAGCATGTCTATCCCTACAAAAACAAAGTGGGACCCTGGATGAAGAATTGTGTGTTTAAATAGGGCACTACGTGTATGCTTGCATTTGATATCACTGATATGCAAGGCTATCCTTTGCTTTAAACTACATGAAGTCTACCCAATGTAGAAAGCCCCACATTGACAAACAGCCATATAGATCACCCACGAACTGGTACATTTGATATGATATCTAATATCATAAACTTTGCTGGTATTTACAGATGTAAAAGAATTTGTCCTAGAAACCACTTTACAAAATTTACAGTTTCCACAAAAAGTACTTCCTGGCTGACCTATAGTAGTCTGTGTACTATGAGTAACCGGTTTCTTAAAACCTGAAAAGTATTGACCCAGTGTTTTACCCCGTTAGTATCCAAATTGACAGTTGTCATTAACTATATTTGAAAAGAAAGGATCACTATTAAAGACGTGCCAGTATTTGGAAATCACTTCTCTAACTTTAAATGTATTACTAGCGTAGGTGGTAATGAACAAGGGGGGTTTTTTTTAAAAGAATTTGTTTCCTTTGAGGCTTGATACCCCAGGCCAGATTCAGAGGAGGAGGCCCCTGGACCTGCCCGTAGGCAGATGGAGGCATGCCCAGTATGCCTGGCCAGGGCCTTGGCAAAGAGGCAACACATAGCACACACACTGACACTGTAGAGACCCCGGGGACTGACACTTCTATCTGACTCACGCACACAGTAAAATGGATGACACACACATCACTTTACCTGTAACTTACCATATATAGGCAGTGTACTGTGTCCATCCAACACAGGTGGCCCTCAAGCACCATCCTCAACCAAATCGCCGCGAGGCACAAGGTAAGTCAGTCTTTTTAACAATAAATGAATGGATTAGTATGTTTTGCTAGCATATCTATGGTAATCTCACTGTCACAAAAATGCCAAAAAGTGATGCTTTCTAACTAACACCGTTTATTAACTTTAAACGCAAAATAAAACGCACGTTGCTCCATGGGAACAATTGCTTAAACTTCTTCAGAAACAATTTCTTACCTTCACATTGACACTTATATATTTATAATTTCTTAGGTATTTCCTACTGAAATGGCACCAAAAGCAAATCCTCAATTAACAATTTTGAATTTACTTTGTTAAAGTTATCTTAACCAAAATGCACGTATGCCTCTAAAATTATATTTACACACAAAGAGTTTTCATTATTCCTAACTTCTCAGGACAGTGAACAAGTTCCAATCAAAATGCAGGCACACAAATTTAATCACAAACATTTATCATTTAAAAAAATATATATATATATGTTTAAAAATATATATATAAAGAAATATATATATATATATATATATATATATATATATATATATTATTAAAATATACATCATATGTGTGTGTATTCATAACCATTAAATATATATATATAAACACACACACACACACACACACACACACATATATATATATATATATATATATATATATATATATATATATATATATATATATATATATATACACACACACTCCCATAATTCATAAATTTCATAGTGATACTATTTCTATTAAAATTGAAATTAAAATCAAATAAAATTATGAACTAGTCATTATGAATTATGTTTTTAATCAGTCAAAGGTATATAATATTCTATACATAAATTTACCAACGCACCCAATTTATCAAAGCCCATAGCCCATGTTTCTACGTCGGCAAGACGGATAGAAAATTCAAGGAGATGGTATTGGAGCATTTAAGATGCATAAATCAGCACAAAGAAGAAAATGCTTTAGCAAGACACATAATAATGTTTCCTAGCCATAAGTTCAAATTTAAAATTATACAACAAGTAAACCAAGATGAAAGAGGTGGACCTGTATCTTTAATGCTTGAAAAAATTGAACTGTTATGGCAGATTAGGCTTAATGCCTATGTGTACCTGGGCCTAAATGACAAATGCAATATAATGTGTCTGTTAAAATTAAAAAGTCAAATGAGATAAACACTTATACATCATGAATTTATATTCATATTTAAATATGGATGTTTTTAATATTTTGAGTATTTATATCATATACATATGTATATAGTGCAATTATAAATTATAAATTATAGATCATATAGATGATTTGATTTGTAATTTTATAAAAGTTATCAAATTTATATATTTTTTGATATTTTTTGATATTGCTGATATTTTTGATAAATTGGGTGCGTTGTTAAATTTATGTATAGAATTTATGTATAGAATATTATATACCTTTGACTGATTAAAAACGTTATTCATAATGACTAGTTCATAATTTTATTTGATTTTAATTTCAATTTTAATAGAAATAGTATCACTATGAAATTTATGAATTATGGGAATGTGTGTGTATATATATATATATATATATATATATATATATATATATATATTTAATGGTTATGAATACACACACATATGATGTATATTTTAATAATATATATATATATTTCTCTCTATATATATATTTTTAAACATATATATATATATTTTTTTAAATGATAAATGTTTGTGATTAAATTTGTGTGCCTGCATTTTGATTGAAACTTGTTCACTGTCCTGAGAAGTTCGGAATAACTCTTTGTGTGTAAATATAATTTACAGTATCATACATTTTTAGTTAAGATAACTTTAAGTAAATTCAAATTGTTAATTGATTTGCTTTTGGCACAATTTCAGTAGGAAATACCTAAGAAATTATAAATATAAGCGTCAATGTGAGTAGAGAATTGTTTCTGAAGAAGTTTCGCAATTTAGCGGAACGAAAAACGTGTTTTATTTTTGCATTTAAAGTTAATAAACGGTGTTAGTTAGAAGGCATCACTTTTTTGTCATTTTTGTGACAGTTTGCTTCTTTTTCGAGTGGTTTTTGGAGATATCTATGGTAATGCTGCATGCATGCAAGGGAATGGGGTGGCCTACTGGGATAGCAGCACACAACTGACAGTTATGTAAGACACCAGGAAATGTGTGGCCAAAACTGGCCTCCACACACTATGCAGTAGTACCCAAGGTGGCAAATCCCACTACAGTATATGTGTGGGGACAACTAATTGGGGGGGGGTCATAGATCACAGGCAAGGATGTCAGTGTGGGGGTCCCATAACCACCCCTCACACCCACACAACAAGTCAGCTGTAGAAAACTAGAAATAAATGCCTGTAAAGGCACACAAATGGTGGCAATGTTGAATTACCCCCCCTACAGACTCATACAGTGATAGCACAGCAGGACTCACAGTTGCAGTAAGGCTATGAAGGGTAAGAAGTCTGAAACTCAAATGTATCCCATTACAATCTGATCTGTGCTCTTTATTGATATGCCTCTAGTCCACAAGACAGGGCAGAATAGTGTGGTAAATGGAACCACAATATAAAGAACATAGAACAGTCTGTGCAAATGTGTACAGTTGACAGGTGTGCCCCCCCCCCCATATACCCACAGAAATGCAGTAACATGTATGTTTGCAGGGAAATAGCAGCATAGCACACATTGGCAGGGCTGTACCAATACACATGAAAACATGTTGCCTGTCCACAACATGCAGGGGTCAATGAGCTATGTGTATGTGTGGTTATCAGGATCTGGCCAGCATGTTCTCCTGGCAGTTGTCTCGTAGTGGCCTAGGTACAGTGTTGTCTTTTACAGGCCATGTGCGGATAACTGCAGTGCTAACTGTTATGCATGTCAGTGACACCCACTGGTCTGCCACTGACATACCTGGAAGTCACAGTGCTATACTATATAATGGACATCTTGAAGGATGTGTAGCTGAGGTGCCAAGGCTTTTGTGAATATAAGTGCTTTTTGGTACTTTTGCCAGTGGTTATTCTCAATAATCCTTTTTTTCTTATGTTTGCTTTTACATATAATGAATATGCCTGCACAGAAGAATGCTCTCTGTACCCATATCCATAACTCCCAACCTCTGACAGCAAGATGTCTGGACAAGGCCAGAATAAAAAGTGGAATAAAGGCACAATGATAGGCATGTGTTGTAAATATTGACTTACATACTGAAAAAGTTGGTAGGGTGAGGGGTTTGCAGTAGCGGGAATTGTCTGAAGGTTATGTACTCTGAAACAGTAATGTCTGTCATTAAGTTGTAACTTCACTCTTCAATTATATGTAACTAACTTGCCATAAAAACACAAGTTTACATAGACAGGAT